>NW_012148952.1:3786094-3789690 GCF_000956105.1 Propithecus coquereli
TTTTTTAGCTTTATTGAGGTCTAATTGACAAATAGAAATTGTATATATTTGATGTGTACAATGTGATGTTTTGATATTCACATATGTTATGAAATAATTTCCATCAAGCTAAATATCACATCCTTTACCTCACAAAGTTACCATTTTATGTATGCATGGTAACAATCCTTAAGATCTACTCTCTTAGAGAATTTCAAGTATATATTATTACCAACTATAGTCACTGTGATGTATGTTGGTGAACATTATTACTCATCTTAAAACTGCAAGTTTGTACCCTTTGATCAGCATCTCCTCATTTCCCCTAACAACAACCCCTGGTAACCACTCATCTACTTTCTGTTTTTGTGAGTTTGACTACTTTATATTCCATACATAAATAAGATGTAGTATTTGTCTTTCTGTGTCTGGTTTATTTCACTTAGCCTAATGCCCTCCAGGTGATCCATATTGCTGCAAATGGAAGAATTTCTTTCTTTCATAAAGCCATATAATGTTTCATCATATGTATAATATGTATGTATATGTTATATACATATATATTTGTACACATACACACAAATACATACACAAAAAATTTATTTATTCATTTTATCCATTAATCTTCCAACAGATGCTTAGGCTGTTTCCATATCTTGGCTACTGTGAATCATACTGTAATGAACACTTTGAGTGAGTGACTTTAGTTCTTTGACTATAAATCCAGAAGTCAGATTGCTGGATCGTATGTTAGATCTAATTTAAATTTTTTGAGGACCTTCCATACTATTTTCCATAACAGCTGAACCAATTTATATTCCCACCACACATGTATAAGGGTTCTCTTCTCTTTACATCTCACCAACATTTGCTATCTTTTGACTTTTTAATAGCAGACATTCAAATAGGTGTAAGGTGATATCACATTGTGGTTTTCATTTGCATCTGTTGGATAATTAATGGGGTTGAGGAACTTTTCATACACTGGTGGGCATTTTTCCTCAGAAAAATGTCTATTCAGTTCCATTGTCCATTTTTCAATTCGGTTATTTGTTTTTAACTATTGAGTTGTATGAGTTCCATACATAATTTGGATATTAATCCATTATTGGAAATATGCTTTGAAAATATTTTCTCTCATTCTGTGGGTTACCTCTTCATTTTGTTGGTGGTTTCATTTGTTATGTAGAAACTTTTTAGTTTGACATGGTCACACTTCCTTATTTTTGCTTTTGTTGCCTGTGTTTTTGGTGTCATATCCAAAATATCATTGCCAACACTGTTAGAGAGCTTATTTTTATTATTTCAGCATATTACAAGGGTACAAATTTTTAGGTTCCATATATTGCCTTTGCCCATTCAATTCAGAGTATCAAGCGTGTCCATCCCACAAATAGTGCGCACTGCACCCATTAGATGTGAATGTACCCATTCCCTTAACCCTCCTCCCACCTGCCCAACACCTGATGAATGTTATTACTATCTGTGCACGTAAGTGTTGATCAGTTAATACCAATTTGAGGGTGAGTACAAGTTTTCCATTCTTAAGATACTACACATAGTAGAATGGGCTCCTCCACTTCTATATAGGATAATACAAGAGGTGCAAGATCACTATTGTTTTTTGTGGCTGAGTAGAACTCCATGGTATACATATAGCACATTTTATTAATCCACTCATGTATTGATGGACATTTGGGTTGTTTCCACATTTTTGCAATTGTGAATTGTGCTGTTATATACATTCTAGTGCAGGTATCTTTTTTATAGAATGTCTTCTTTCCCCCTTTGAGTAAATACTCAGTAATGGGATTGCTGGATCAAATGGTAGTTCTACTTGTAGCTCTTTGAGGTATTTCCATATTACTTTCCACAGAGGTTGTACTACATTGGAGTCCCACCAGCAGTGTATGAGTGTTCCTATCTCTTGGAATCCATGCCACATTTATTGTTTTAGGACTTTTTGATAAAAGCCCTTCTCACAGGAGTTAAGTGATATCTCATTGTGATTTTGATTTTAATTTACCTGATGATTAGAGATGTTGAGCAATTTTTCATATGTTTCTTGGCCATTAGTCTGTCTTTTTATGAAAAGTTTCTGTTCATGTCGATTGCCCACTTTTTACTGGAGTTGTTTGATTTTTTCTTGCTGATTTTCCTGAGTTCTATATAGATTCTAGTTATCAGCCCTTTATTGAATGTGTAGCATGCAAATATTTTCTCCCATTTTGCAGGTTGTCTGTTTGTTCTCATGACAGTTTCCTTAGATGTGCAGAAGTTTTTTAATTTGATCAGGTCCCATTTATTTATTGTTGTTGTTGCTGTGATTGTCTTTGGGGTCTTCTTCTTAAATTCTTTCCCTAGGTAAATGTCTATAAGACTTTTGTCAACATTTTATTATAGAATTCTCATGGTTTCATGCCTTAGATTTAAATCTGTTATCCACCGTGAGTTGATTTTTGTGAGAGATGAGAGGTGTGGATCCTGTTTCAGTCTTCTACATGTGGCTATCCAGTTTTCCCAGCACTATTTATTGAATAAGGATTTCTTTCCCCAGTGTATGTTTTTGTCTCCTTTGTCAAAGATTAGATGGCTATACAAGGATGATTTTATATCTGGGTTCTCAGTTCTGTTCCATTGGTCTCTGTCTCTGTTCTTGTGCCAGTACCAGGCTGTTTTAGTTACCATAGCCTTGTAATATAGCTTGAAGTCTGGTAAATTGATGCCTCCCAATTTGTTCTTTTTGCTTAAGATTGCTTTTGCTATATGGTGTTTTCTTTGGTTCCATACAAAGTGTAGAATTATTTTTCTAGATCTGCAAGAAATGATGTTGGTATTTTAATAGAGATTGCATTGATTCTGTAGATCACTTTGCATAGTACAGACATTTGCATCGCATAGACCCATGAGCATGGTATGGTTTTCTACCTGTTTACTTCCTCTGCTATTTTCTTCCTCAGTGTTTCGTAGTTCTCCCTGTAGAGGTCTTTCACCTCCTTAGTAAAATATATTCCTAGGTATTTTATTTTCTTTGTTACTATTGTGAAGGGTATTGAGTCTTTGATTTGGTTCTCAGTTTGCCTGTTGTTGGCATATAGGAATGCTACTGATTTCTGTACGTTGATTTGGTAACCTGAGACTTTGCTAAATTTGTTTGTCAATTCCAGTAGTCTCATGGCAGAATATTTGAGGTTTTCTAGATATAAGATCATATCATCCACGAAAAGTGATAGTTTGACTTCTTTTGCTGCCATTTGGATGCCCTTGATTTCCTTCTCTTGTCTGATTGTTCTGGCTAGAACTTCCAGCAATATGTTGAGTAGAAGTGGTGATAGAGGGCAACCTTGCCTGGTTCCAGTTCTAAACAGGAATGTTTTCAATATTTCCCTGCTCAGTATGATGTTGGCTGTGTGTTGGTCATATACGGCTTTTATCATTTTTAGGTAAGTCTCATCTATGCCTATTTTGTTAAGCATTCTTATTATAAAAGGGGCTGAATTTTGTTGAATATTTTTTCTGCACCTATTGAAAGGATCATATGGTCTTCGTTTTCACTTCTATTTATGTGGTGAATGAATTTATAGATTTGCATATGTTGAACAATCTCTGGATCTCTG
>NW_012148952.1:3790332-3792154 GCF_000956105.1 Propithecus coquereli
TTGTGATCTTTCTGTCTTTGGATGTATGCATTTATGGATATAAATTTTCTTCTCAGGACTGTTTTAGTGGTGTCCCCCAGATTTTGACAACTTGTGTCTCCTTTATCATGTAGTTCAAAGAATCTTTTGATTTCCATGTTGATTTCCTCCTTAACCCAATAATCATTCAGCAGAAGCTCGTTTAGTTTCCATGACTTTGTGTAGAGATGAGAGTTTCTGTTGGAATTAATTCCTAATTTTATTCCACTGTGGTCTGAAAAGATTCATGGTATAATTTCTGTTGTTTTAAATGTGTTCAGACATGCTTTGTGGTCTAGCATATGGTCAATCTTAGATAATGTCCCATGAGCTTATGAGAAAAATGTATGTTCGGTGGTTTTGGGGTACAATGTTCTGTAAATGTCAGTCAGGCCCATTTGTTGTAGAGTTCTGTTTAAGTCCACTGTTTCTTTGTTTATTTTCTGTTCGGAGGATCTATCCTGTTCTGTCAGTGGGGTGTTGAAGTCTCCAGCTATTATGGTGCTGCTGTTTATCATTTTGTTTAGATCAAGTAGTATTTGCTTTATGAATTCCGTCCCACTGAGTTAGATGCATACATATTTAGAATTGTTATGTCTTTTTGTTGAATTGTACCCTTCACCATTATATAGTGACCATCTTTGTCTTTCATTACTTTTGTTGATTTGAAGACTAAATTATATGAAATCAGAACTGCTATGGCAGCTTTCTTTTGGCTTCCATTTGCATGGAATATTGTTTTCCATCCCTTCACCTTGAGTATGAATGCATTATTGTGGGTTAGATGTGTGTCCTGAAGACAGCAGATGCTCGGCTTTTGTATATTTATCCATTAAGTCAGCCTATGTCTCTTTAGTGGGCAGTTCAAGGCATTGACATTTATTGAAAAAATTGATAGGTGAGGTAGATTTCCGTTCATCCTGTTGCGTTGAACGTTATTGCTCTGTTTTCTCTCTTGAGGCATAGTGCTATCTGGCCTTTGACCTTTAACTTTTGAATGATTTTACATTGGTAAGTGTCTATTGTGCTGATCTGTGTGTAACACTGTTCTGAGTACTTCCTCTAGGGCTGGTCTTGTCTTGATGAATTCCCTCAGTCTTTGCTTGTCTAAGAAGGTCTTTATTTCTCCTTCATATAAGAAATTTATTTTTCAGGGTAGAAAATTCTAGGCTGGACATTATTCTGTGTGATAAGAGTGAGAATGGGGCCCCAGTCTCTTCTTGCTTGTAAGCTCTCAATTGAGAAGTCTGTAGTTATTCTGATGGGTTTTCCTTTGTAGGTTACCTGCTTCTTTCAATTTACAGCTTGTAGGAGGGCCTCTTTCATATTTATTTTGGCCAGTCTGATGACTATGTGTTGTGGTGTCTTCCTGTTTGCAATGAATCTCCCAGGCATCCTTTGAGCTGCTTGTATCTGGATATCTAGATTTCTAGGAAGGCCAGGGAAATATTCCTCCATTACATCCTCCAATAGTTTATCTAACTCTTGTGTATTTTCTTCTTCACCCTCAGGGAAGCCTATAATTCTCATGTTAGGTCTCTTCACATAATCCCACATTTCTTGTAGGCTGTGCTCTTTTCTCTTATTTCTCTACTCTATCTCTGTGACTGACTTGTTTAATCAAAAGATGTTATCTTTAATCCCTGAGATTTTTTCTTCTGTTTGATCTACCCTATTCTTGAGGCTTTCCACTGTGGTTTGTAATTACTTGAATCAATTCTTCATTTCCAGAAGTTCTGTTTGACTTTTCTTTAAAATTTCAACTTCTTAAGTGAATTTTTCTTCCGAGTCCTGGATTTTTTTT
>NW_012148952.1:3792815-3794291 GCF_000956105.1 Propithecus coquereli
AATATCTTCAGTGAATATAACTTATTAATCTTTACAAACTATTATATAGGAAAGTGCCTAATGAAATATAGACGTTCCACTGATATTTATTAAAAGAATAAATGAATGTATGAGCAAAAGTACCACAGTTTCTAATAAATCCCTTCATTAGGTGACTTCTTGTACTACATGAATTTGTCAAACATTTTCAGTAGCAGAACCTTCTCCTCAAATGAGATGTTATCGGTAAGCAACTGTTAACTAGGTTGAAATTAGAAGACACAACATAACAAATAAATGAGATAAAGTGAATATATGACCTGGAGACAAGGGGATACCCCATACCTGGTAAAAAACAAAATAAAAGTGAAAGGAAATACTGATTCCACATATTGTTATTCAAGGAAATAACCAAAACCCTACTTACATTCTTCATTACATTATAGTCAACAATATATTGCCTAATAATTTTCCAGATTATAATGTCAATTGTTCCCATAAATTTCCATGTGTAGATATTACATATGAAAAAAACAAGAAAATAACACTATGTGAAGGCTTCTAATACTTGAGAAAAATTTAAAATTCTTTTTTATTAACACATCTTTAAGGAGTTTACCTTTAAAAACATGACAGCCTTCTTCACATATCATGGTAGGTTTAATAATTGCCCCAAAGATATCTAGGCCCCAATCCTTGGAACCTGTGAATATTACTCTATCTATCAAAAGGGACTTTGCAGATATAATTAAATCAAGGATATTGAGATGGGAAGTTAGTTCCTGGTGGTCCACACAGGCCAGATAATCATACATGTCCTTAATAAGAAGGAGTCAAAGGAAGATTTGACAGGGAAGAAAAACGCAATGTGATACTAAACTAAAGCAAGATACTATGCCACTGGATTTAAAGACACAGGAAGGGGCCATGGGCCAAGAAATGCAAAGAATGTAGCTCTAGAAACTGGAAAAGGCCAGGAAAAACCTTTTCCACTAGAGCCTCTGGAGTGAGCAAGATCCTGACTAGACATTGATTTTGACCTAGTAAAACTGACTTTAGACTTTTGGCTTTTAGTACTATGAGGGAATAAATGTGTGTGTGTGTGTGTGTGTGTTTTCTTTTCTTTATTTATTTATTATTTTATTTCAGCATATTACATGGGTACAAATGTTTAGGTTAAATATATTGCCTTTGCCCCACCTGAGTCAGAGCTTCAAGCCTGTCCATCCCCCAGACGGTGTGCACCACACCCATTAGGTGTGTATATACCCATCCCCTCCTTCTCCCTCCCACCTGCCTGACGCCTGATAAATGTTACTACTATATGTGCATGTAAGTGTTAATCAGTTAACATCAATTTGATGGTGAGTAGATATGGTGCTTGTTTTTTTTTTTTTTTTTTCCATTCTTGGGATACTTAGTAGAATGAGTTTCAGCTCTATCCAGGATAATACATGAGGTGCTAGATCACCATTGTTTTTTGTGGCTTAGTAGAAC
>NW_012148952.1:3794771-3839071 GCF_000956105.1 Propithecus coquereli
CCTAATGAGTTCTAATGCTTGAAGAAGGGCTGCCTGGAAAGATTGCCTGTGATTTTTTAAAGAGGGTGACATTTCTTATGGAAGTCCAGAAAAATTGTTAGGAGTCAAACTGAGAATTAGGTTGCAAGGTGGGGGGAAGTTAAAGTCACATCTGGAGGAAAGTTTATAGGTACAGAAGGCAAAAGCCTTCTTAGAGTGAATGGTATATATTGAGATACACAAGAACCTGAGACTGCCGGAGTTCAGAGTAGGGTGGATGAGGGATAAAGCTTTAGGGTTTAAAGAAGAGTAAAACAAAAACCACAATGAGATATCATCTTACCCCAGTCAGAATGTCTTTTATTAAAAAGACAGAATAACATATGCTGATGATGGTGTGGAGAGAGGGGAACCCTTGCACGCTGTTGGTTTGAATGTAAATTACCACAGCTGTTATGGAAAACAGTATAGAAAGTCCTTAAAAAACCAAAACTGGAACTACCATGATTGAGCAAACCCACTGCTGGGTATATATCCAAGAGAAAGGAAATCAATGTATGGAAGAGATATCTACATGCCCAAGTTTATCACAGCACTATCTACAATAAACAAAAAAGTGCCCATCCATGGATGAATAAGAAAAATGTGGTGGTACATACACACAATGGAATATTATTCAGCCACAAGAAAGAATGAAATCCTGTCATTTGCAGCAACATGGATGGAACCTGAGGACATTATGTTACGTGAAATAAGCCAAGCACAGACAGATAGCTATAACATGTTCTCATTCATATGTGGGAGCTAAGAAAGGGCATCTCATGAAGACAGAGAGCAGACTGGTGGTCATCAGAGGCTGGGAAGGGTAGGGGGTAGGCATGAGGAGCAGTTGATTAATGGGTACAAATATACACTTAGATAGAAAAAAATAAAACCTGGTGTTCGACAGATCAGTAGGGTGCCTATAGTTAACATCAATTGATTGCACATTTCAAAATAGCTAGAAAAGATTAATTTGTATGTCCCCAGCATAAAAAAGATAAAAATTTAAGGTGATGACTATCCCAATTACCATGATCTGATTATATGAATGTATCAAATTAACACATGTACCCCCAAAATATGTACTTCTATTATGTATGATTAAAAAAATTAAAAAGAAGGGTGAAATCATAAAAGGCCTTGTATGCCATGGTAAGGGGTCTGAGCAATGGGTTGCCACTGACAGTTTAAGATCTATCGGAGTGATCATCAGATTTCCTCTCTGGAAAGACTGCTGCCATTGAAATGGGAGAAAGGGTGGCAGCAGGAACCACTGAGGACAGTGGACCCTGCAGCAAACCTGTGAGAAAAGTGCAGCAGCCTGAACTAAGGCAGAGCAATGGGGATGAAGAAAAGTGGACAGAAGACAGAAACATCTCTAAAGCAGCAATATCATATGAAGTTTATATCAGCAACCATGTTAAAACAAACAAGCAAAAGAGGCAAAATCTCAACATGAAAAACACACAAACATATCTTCATCTTGTCAAATTTCCTTAGCCCAGACATTATTAATTCTCCTCAAATGGTGAATTGAAGAGCCTTTCAATGTCTCAGGAAACATAAAGGTGTAGAGGATTTAGGAAACGGGTCATTGGCAAGAACTGCAGATGACTAAAAAGTTTCTGTTTTTTTCTGCAGGAGAAGGTGGGATAGAATTATTCAGTCCCTTCCATGTAGTAGATTTACAGGGAAAGCTCACAATAGTTTAAAAAGTTTGTCCCATCTTTGATATCCACAATCTTCGCTGGGACACTTTATCAAATACTCTCTTAATCACTTTGGCTAATAAAGATTGAACTTTCAGTCGCTGAGTATATTCTCCCAGCTCAGCCAAAATAAACTTGTTCATATGTAGTTGTAACAGAAATATTTCAATTATATAAAATTGAACACACACAGATCATATAAACTTTCTAAATGCATTAATATTATATTCACTTTTTTCCTAGTGATTGCAAACATGTAAGAGATATTTGTTCTTTAGAGATTCTTTAGATCATGATATTGATTATTATTTTGTTTTGTCTATCATACCTTCTTATGTATGACAGCAAATTAATGAAATTATAATAGTTAAGCTGCAAATGCTAAATTATATCCAGATGATATATTAATGAAAATAATTGCTTATCAAAATCAATTATAATTTATCTGGAATCAGATATAAAACATTACATTTTCACTTTATAATTTGATGAATTAACGTTTATTCACATTTTTATCACTGGATCACTTAGAAAGTTGTTCTTTCTGCATTCTTTCATCCTTTCAAAAGCATTGGTTATCCACTTGTAACTATGTAATTTCATTTTCTCTATTCCCAAAGTGTATATCAAGGGCAAAACAGAACAAGATTTTCTGTGTTTTTTGTCTGTATTGCACAGGTGGCTTCTCTATGGATTGATTTTTGTTATACACAGCTGTTCTTCCCCAAGGGCTGTTTAAAACGTATGCACACACACACACACACACACTTCAGAACCTGTATATACGTATATGTGTATTGATTCTTATCATGTCTAAACTGGATTTTTTATTCATCCAGCCGACATGTATCAAGAGCCTGCATTAGGCCAGACTCTGTGTTAGGTATTGGAGGTGCAAAAATGAACATGATTCAGTCCTGAATTTCAATGAACTCTCAATTTAGTAAGAGAAATAAAAATCTATTAATACATGGAAATTTTCCTAAAAAGAAGCAAAAAGTAGAAGAAGGGGATATACTTCCTGCAACAGGCAGCACCTGCTCTTATCCCAGAGAATGAGAAGTCTCATGAAAGGAGGGAAAGTCAAGCTGGGTAGACTACACACTCAGGGAAGCCCTTGAGGGTCCAGAGAAGCTACTGTGTAAAGAGAGACCAGGGAAGATTGCAAGTCGGCTCGTGGCAAGGTCACATTTGCATGTCTGTGTGATGGCTGATGATGGCTCTTGGTGTGATAGGTACCAGGTGGATACGTCAAGACAGAACAGTATAACATCTACTGCCAGGTGCAATGGATAGCAAAAGAAAAGGGAAAGGATTGAGAGATTCTTAGGAGGTGAAATTACTAAGTCCTGATGATCAGTCATGTTTATAATTATGTTTTGAATGCCTACTAACTTTCAGGCACTATTCTACATGCTGTACATACAGCAGTTGAAAAAAATGAAAGAAAGGAAAACAAGTGTCCACTCTCTTGGAACATTATTCTCTAGTGGAGGGAGAGAGGTAATAAACAGTAATTTCAAAAAAGTAAATATATAATATGTCAGTTGGTGATTAAGCGCTATGACAACAAATGTAGACTGGTAAGGGGATAGGAAGTGATGAAGAGGGTGAATTTATTAGAGGAGTCGCAAAGATGTGCTCTGGGGGGATACTGAACAGAGACCTGGATGAAGGGAGAGATAAAGGCAGGGCCAGGGAGAGAGAAAATGCAGTGTGTCGGGCTGTGGGAGTATTTTTGCCTTGTTCATTGATGAAAAAAATCACTGAAATAAGAGACATAGTTGGGAGTAACTCATTTTAAGCATCTTAATTTTAGCAAACTAGGTAGTCCCAGTCAACATCTGGCCGGCTGTCACAGAGATGGAAAATACATTAAGCACTTTTGCATGAGGCAGCGATGGGACTTATTAGGAAACAACAGTGGCTGACAGGACATAGACATGAATTCCATTCTTAAGTTTTTCTTTTTTTTTTTTTAATGAAGCACAAGTTTAATATTTGTCTTCACTGGAATGTTCCCAAAGTCAAACAGACGTGGCTGTGATTATCTATGGTTTGAAATATCCATGGAATCCACTAGAATGGATAATTCAGAATGTATTGAGTTGTGCTCTTACAGGTCTGTGTACCACAGGGGCCTTATAGGACACCTCAGCATGAGGGACAATCATCCTCAGGAGGAAGTCTCCCAATATCATCTTGGGGACTTCCAAATGCAAATAGAAGACAAAGTCCATGTAAGGGCTTAGCACTCACTGTTCTTATTAGGAAAACAAGATAGGGGTCACCACTCTGAACCTCAGTTTGTCCATGATGAAAATAGAATTCTCAATGGCATGTTAATTCATGAATATATAAAAGAATTGCAGGCTGGGCATGGTGGCTCAAGCCCATAATCCTAGCACTTTGGGAGGCTGAGGCAGGAGGATCGCTTGAGGTCAGGAGTTCACGACCAACCTCAGCAAGATTAAGGTCCCCATCTCTACTAAAAATAGAAAAAATTAGCTGGGCATAGTATTGTGCTCTGTAGTCCCAGCTACTCAGGAGACTGAGGCAGGAGGATTGCTTGAGCCCAGGAGGTTGCAGTGAGCTACGATGACACCACTGCACTCGAGCTGGGGCAACAAAGAGAGACTCTGTCTCAAAATAAACAAATAATAAATTTTTCTTCATTAGTGACAATTAAGTTTTTTCTTTTCCTTTGATAGATGAGTATGTATCATGTCCCTAGAGGTGACAATGGGGCACTTTCTCTTGCTATTAAAAAAGAAACAAAAAACTCGCCTGTTTTGAAAAGATGTACTACAAAAGTATCCTAACACAAATATAATAAAAGTTATGAGCCTATAGTAAATCTCAATTAATGCACTATTTTCATTTGGTGAAAATATTTTAGATTCCATGATAGGTTTTGCTATTGCACTGCAAATTTGTTTAAGTTACAGATGTTGCCTCTTCCTTGAAGATATTTTCATTTCTAACCTGAAATGATTATCTTCTAAATTAAACCTTCCATAAATCTATGAAAAATTAGAGATAAATGATAATATATAAAAAAGATGATTTGCATTTGGAATAATCTTATTAATTCTGTCCACAAATTATATCTTAAAACTACTTCTCTATTTCTTTACTTCCATTTCCCTAGTCTAACTCACCATCGTGTCTTACCTTGACTAACTGCAATAGTTTTCCAGTGGTTTCCTTGCCCCTTTCAAGCCGTTCTACAGGCAGTAGCGAAAAGTGATCTTTAAAAAAGCTAAATTGGATCACATTACCTACCCCACTTCCCAGCTGATGACTAAACTTAAATTAGATCCACAATCCTTGGCTTGTCTCATAAGATTCTGCCTTCTTCTTCAACCTCACTTCACACAGCTCTCCCCTCACTCTCTCTACTCAAACCACAGGGCTTCTGTTATTTTTTTCTTGGAACATCTTTGCTGCCTTTCATTTTCTAGACATCCCACTAAGTGCGATGGCCTTGCTATGTACTTTGCACATGGCCACTTCCTTCTCACACTTCACATCTCAGACTGATGCCACTTCAGTGAGGACTTCCCAAAAGTCTATCTGAAGATTTTCTATCCAGCATCCTCAGTGCTGACCAAGACTTGAAATTCTTTTTATTTATTTATTTTAGTTCTATCTTCCAGTGGACAATAAAAATCTATGCGTCCCTGATTTTCCCAAAACTGTACACCCAAATCATATCAGTCCAAGTACATAGCAGGTGTTCAATATGGATAAATAAAATTCATAAAAATGAATGGATAAATAAACCAATATGCATATAAAAGCTGAAAAACAAAGATTACAGTCATCCTAAAATGAGTCTATTAATTGCTTATGATATGCTTAATGTTTCTGGGAGTCAAATCACCTAAAACAATTAATAGAAGCTAACCTAGGAAGCATACATAGAGAAATGATGGAACTAATTAAATAAACATTATTAAATCGCATTCATATAATACTATGGGTATATCTGAAATAAACATAAGCTAATACATTAGCAATAAAGAAGAACTATCATGTATTTGACTTGTACATTAGAACCGAACGTAAATTGCCATTCCTGGTATTACTGAGAAAGCTTATTATTAATAGTATATAAGACCTGATGACTAAGACCAAAACCTATCCATTTTTCTCCAGAGTTTCCCAGTCAAACATGAATTCTCTCCATACTTACTCTATAAAATTCCTCAACTGTTTAGTCTTAAAATAAAAAGGCATGAAAGAAGAAAAATAGAGCAGAAAATTCATAAGCTTATAATTATCAATTTCAGCCTTTTCACCAGCGTTCATCCCAGCTCTACTTAACTTTCATTCCTTCCCCCATTCACCCATATCTTTCAAATTCTTGCAACTAAGGTTCAAGAACAGTTTTCTCTCTAACATCTCACAAAATTCTCCCA
This sequence comes from Propithecus coquereli, assembly GCF_000956105.1. Classification (NCBI taxonomy): domain Eukaryota; kingdom Metazoa; phylum Chordata; class Mammalia; order Primates; family Indriidae; genus Propithecus; species Propithecus coquereli. The sequence continues at coordinate 3,800,926 of NW_012148952.1, forward strand.
GATTGCCTCTTATATTTCCTACAGCTTTATTCTATTAATTTGGGTGTACCTACACCTTGTACAGTAAAACATTTAAAAATCAATGTTTTCATTGGTATTTTGTCAACTACCTTAGCAGAAATTCGAGGTCTGATGCCTTCTGTGTATACAGTCAGAACAACAAAACAGCATAAGATATATTCATTTGTATTAGACTTGGGCTTTTTCAGTGAAGTAGAGCACCCATGCTCACCACCAGTAAACAAGTGGCCAATAAACAAAGGTGAAGTATAGATTGAGATGAGTCAAGGATCCAAAACCACCACGTTCTAGATAATCACGAGATACAGATGTGTGCATTTTATATGTCCACCTTTTGAGAGAAGCAGAGTGTTATTGACAAAGGAGAGCTAAAACAATTATTGTAGAACAAAGCTACTAATTATAGACCTGGGGAAAAAGCTCCTGAACTGTGTCAATGCTCTCATCTGTTCCTCCTCATCCATCTCCTTACCAGAGCTGCTGCAGTGTGAGGGGTCAACAGGTCTTCCATTTTTATCAGAACAGGCTACTGCTCGAAAGCGCATGCCTTCTCCACACTCTCTGCTGTCTCCTTGCACCCGCAGTCCTCGCTGAGGCTCCCTTCTGCCTTCTGGAAGGATGCAATCTGACCAGTTTCCATAAGGTTGGGATATAAATGCATCACAAGGACATACTTCTGTCTCCACCAGAGGGTACAGGTCAGCATCCTGGCATTTCTCCTTCTTTCTGCTTTTCCCTGTTCCAACAAGAGACACTGATGTATTAATTTCATACATGCTGTTTTATTAAAAAGTCACGCATCGTTTCGTATTGACAAACTCTTAGAATATTAAACATTAAATAGAGTAAAGCCTTTTTTTCACTCTTTTTTGTCATCCATGAAAGTAAATCCTAGGACAATGGAAGCAACTCCCAGGGCAACTGTGAAATTCAAGTTAAATTGAAAGAAAATAGAAAATGGTTTCACGAGTGGCACAAAATACTTAGAAGATGTTCGCTATAGTGGCTCAAAATCTAGAAAATTCTTGTTAATTTATTTAATATTATTTTCTCTACAGTTTACTTATAGAGATTGATTACCTTGTCTTCATTCTCCTTGAAACTAATAAGTTTCCAGGGAAACCAACAAAAGGGTCTAAATAGTAATTCACTCTCTTTTTCTTCAGCTTTTTAAAAATTGAGTTTATTTGTTCAAGAAGCAAAATGATATCCTCCCATACAGTGGCCTTGGAGTGAGAGTAGGGGTCCCTTGGAGTGTGATGGACAAAGCTGAACTTATTTTTGTCTCTGCTATCAGGCAGCTCTCAAATGTTGACACAAATAATAAATTGAAGTAAATGATCAAATCACGTTGGAAAATTTTATCAGAGAAAGAGCTATGACTTCCACTTTGCAAGACCCTTTTAACTTAAGTATTTTAGAACATGACTTTACCTTACCAGTTCACCTTGATGGACCTTTCAGCTGTGATCCCAACTTTGAGTAAGACAATGCGGCTGTGAACACATGATAATCCTGTTTAGTGGATTCTAGGTCAGCCTGTAACTTGATTTAATGTTTCTGCCAACACACTTCCTCTAGATGACTGAAAATTTTCATAGATCTAATAATTCTACTTTTTGTTTTCTCAGTAGTCATTAGCTAGAGCCATGCCTGGTTATAAAAAATGTAGTCAGCTTTATTGTTCTATTTCCAGTGTTTATGGCTGCTTTGGAAATGTCTGATACAACATGATGCACGGGCTACTTTCTCATTGTCAGATGGTCTGCATCACACAGAATTCTATAATTGTCAACTGGGTGATTGGCTCTGTGGTCTGCCTTGATGCTTGTGTCCAACAATAAATAAGCAGGAATCCTGCAGGAACTGAAATTATTTTGGAAGTAGCTTCACCATACTTCTGTCCCTCTGGGAGGAGGTATTCACTTGCCTCTACTGCTAGGGACACTTAGACTAAGTTTGAGAAGCAAAGCCTCCATCACAGGGTGAGAGATATACAGTGGGTGGTGACTGGCTCCTTCCTATCAGCATTTTGTATGTCCAAGTGTCTACTCTTCCCAAACTTCCATAAAGTACTGTTGAAAGCCCCTGTATCCATTTCTTCAGTTTGCACTGTTTTCTCAACCCACTTAACCCTGGACACTGAGTCTATCTATTCCTTGAAACCACTGTCAACAAAGTGGTAAGACAAACAATAACAACGAAAAGAAGAAACAAAACCCTGGACTATCTGTGTATCCTTATCTTTTAGACTTGATCACTCACCGATAGTTCAATTTATTGTCCACACCCTCGTTCTTGAAATTACCTTTCCAAGTTCTATCACATATACCCCATGTTTCTGTCCATGGGGTTTTTCTTCTCCGTAAAAACCTCACCCCATGTCCCACCATCCCTTTGGCCACATATTATTTATTTATTTCGTGAATTCTTCTTCCTCTTTACCTCTCTCAACTTATGGGGCTCCTCAGGGTACTATCTTAGGTTCTCTTTCGATCCTAAATCTTCACCCACTTGAAGAGTTTAAATTACCATCTATATTTCTTCAATCACAAATTATTATCTTCATTCCAGATTTCTTGCTTAAGCTTCTGAGCCATAAACTGAAAATCTACACCTAAAGAACTGATCAAATTCATGCTCTTCCTCTCCATGCTACAAACATTTTTCCCTGCATTCCCCAATTCCACCAACATCACCAAGTCAAAAACTGGAATTTCTTGAATATTTTGTTGAACCCCCTACATCTGATTAATAACAAAAATATATTACTTCAAATGATGTTCAAGAGATCATTATCTCTTGAACAAGTCTATTTGTTTCCATTTCAACTGCTACCACCCATATTTAGCCCCACTTTAAATCCCCAGCTTAAGTAACTATGACAGCTTCCTCCAAGATCCTGTTACCACAGTATCTCACTCTCTTCAAACTGTTCACCACACTGGAGTCAGAGCCGGCTTTCAAAGGTGTAAATCTGATCACATCGCTTGTCTACTTAAAACCCGTCAGTGGCTAACCATAGCTCAGACTCCTCACCTCGGTTGTCAAGGCCCATAGATCTGAGCCTATTAGTATCTGCCTCCTGCCTATACTGCACCATTCTGCCTCTGGTATGTTCCGATCCAGTCATACTGAGCATCTTTCATTTCCTGGAAATTACTCATTTGGCTTCTGGCCTTTGCATATGTTACTCCAGAAATTTCCACTAGTTCTTCCTTCCCTCCTTAGCCTAGTTAATGCCTACTTGTCCTTCAGATCCAAACTAATAGGTTACTGCCTCCAGAAGCCATCCTTGAACATGGAAGAACAGTTAGAAAGATGCAATGCTACTGGCTTCGGAGATCGAAGAAAGGACCATGAGCCAAGGGGTGTGGGCAGCCTCTACAAGCTTGAAAACAGAGGGAACGAATTCTCTCCTAGAGACTCCAGAAAGGAATGTAACCAATATCTTGTCTTTAGTTCAGTGAAACCTGGCTCAGATTGCAGTCCTACAGAACTGTGAAATAATAAATCTATGTTGTTTCAAATCAGCAATTTTATTACCACAACAATAGGAAACTAATACAGCACCCAACACAACAGCTACTATAGCAGGTGCTATACTGTGTTGCAATTATCTGTAGTAAAAATCTATCGTAAGCTCTGTTAAGTTAATGTCATGTCTATTTATTCCCTTGTGATATTCCCAAGGCCTAGCACATTAAGTGGTAAACAAAAAATATTCATTGAATAATTGAGAAAAGGAAGTTGTAAAACAAAAGGAGAAAGGGAAGGAGTAAGGAAGAAAGAGAGAGAAAAGGAAGAGGAAGAGGAGAAAGGGGAGAAAAGGAAAAAACTGGAAGTTACTGGCAGAACAGATATTCTGTACAAATATATTCTGTCTCTACTTTTGTAATATCCTTCTTAATTACATGGATTCACTGGTCTGAAGAAGGATTTGAGCAAGTTAGTTAATGTAGAAATGGTTCTCACAATAAGAAACAAATTATCAGTGGTCCTTAACATTGATTACATTCTAATCAAAACCAGCATTAACCTTTGGATTCAGAACTAGCTTGTACTAAAAAAATCAATCCCTAGTACAACTCTAAGGACGTTTTTCCCTTAAGTCAGAATGTGTATTAGTTATCTAGTTATTTTGAATATATATTTACATATTACATTTTATATATATTATATATAAAACCTGGACAGATTTTCTATTCAATGACTTGATTATTTTCAGCATTGTATAAACAACTACTTTAATAACCACTCAGGCTAAAACCTGTGATTTTATAATCTGAGGACAACACACAGGACACCCAGATAATGAATTAAAACCTTGTGTTAAAAATCTAAAAAAGAAAGATAAATACTTTAGATGGCCTGATATTCAATAGAATGGCTTTTATTTGTGACTATATGCTTCTCTGTATGTGTCTGTGTTGAAAGAGAAAGAGTCGCATGGCTTTAGAGTTTGAGTTCAAGGCTTTTATCACCGTTCATGTTAGAGATTGTTTATTACTACCAAATTACACCGAGGATACCAAAATGCAAACATTAGTTTCACATCAATAAAAATAAGTCTTGAAAAGTGGAAAAATTTCAGTTCACTGCAGGGATTTGTTTTTTTCAACAAAGATACTAAATGATTCATTTTACTGTTTTTTTTTAATAACTCATGTATCTCATGAAATCAATCAATTGTTTTGGTATCTCCTAGAAAAGAAGACACACAAAGATAAATTAACCACCTAAAAGTATATCAGTTAATGATTTAGAAAAGAAAATACAAGCCGTCTTTTAGTATAAGTAATCCTTGGATTAGAGTTTGCAGAAAAATATACAACCATTCTTCAATATTTATATAAAAAGTATATTTTAAATAAAAGTCAAATTCATTAGAGTTTTAATAATGCATAACACAAACTGTGCCGGTTATAAAATGAATAAGTATTTTAGGCTTTTCAATAATTTCCATTCTCATTTTGCAGGTGCAAAATAGCATTAGCAAATCTTCAAGAAAAAAAAAAAAAAAAAACTGGCTACTAATTAAAAACTTCCTTTCCCTCTAAAGGAAATCATCTCTCATATCAAAAATATAAAGAATTGCTAGGATAATGGCTTCTGACACATTATGTATGTACATACAAACAAAGTTTCATTAAATTGGCCCCGAACTTCAAATTACTCCACACAGTCTATTTCATTGTATTGTTTATCTACAGGAAATTTGTTTTGCCTTAGAAATATAAGCAATGTGGTATAAAATTATATATGCACAAATTTTTGTGAAAGAGAGAGCACAAGGACAGCATATCTTATTTGTTTTTATTTGTGATTATACATTTCACCTACATTTATAAATGAGCTTTCAGTTTGTGTGCAGAAATCCTGGTAAATGCTCTAGTCAATTAAGTAAATCTATTACAGTGATTTAAATTTAAAATGTGATCAGGTAAGCAATGCATTCAGACAAAGGGGTCTTGGAACCAAGAGAATTATTAATAGCATTTGAACTGCTCATGAGAACAAATGGTCATCTGCACTTAATTCTTCAATGTCAACACCAATTTTATTATTTCAGTGATTATTCCGGCATTTTTCCTTTGGTTCTCCAGTCCCTGAATTAAGTTTTCTGCATATACAAATACACATAAAGTTAAGAAAAGTTGCGGCATATTTATCTAGACAAGTAGTATAATACACTAGTGCATCAATTATTTGTATATTGCAGGCAAAAATTGCTCCAGGACTTCAATTAAACTATTAGTTGCTTTAATTTCCATTAAATTTTGCAGATGCAAACAGAACTGATAATTAATAATATGCCACAAAGCAGAATCTGGATATGTAATTTGATCTTTGCCTTACACTACTAAAACTTTAAAATGTCAAATTGCTTATGAGGTAATGGCAAAAACAATGATGTAAGTTCGATCTGCTTTTGACATTCTTTCCAAATCGGTGACTGCTTTCAAGGTTGCTGAGACCCTGGCATGACAAAACCAGAAACCGTGCCATTAACTACTCCAAATAACTTGGATAAAATGCCTTTTATGACTACAAAGATTAGAAAACTATATAGAAATGAACTTACTAGCTAAAAATGGCTCACATCTTTCATTCATTTCACAAGTATTAATTGAGTACATATTATGGACCAGGCATTGCTCTAGGTGTTGAGGATATGTATTCGGGCATGGGGAGTGGGAAAGCCCTGGCACAAATTCCTGTCTTGTGGAGCTCATGTTCAGAGATGTACGGCTTGTCTGAAGCTAAAGAGTGAAAGCCACACCCTACCTGTGAGCTGTCGTCGCCTACTTTGGGTGGCTTCACAATTTGCAGAGCAGGGTGTAAACTTGGACCAAGCAGTGAAGGTACAATCTTCTCGACATGGGACCACGCATTCTTGTGCAAGGGGAGGCATGCCATTTGTCTGCTTGAGGCATTCCATCATTTCTGCGGGCTGGTTATCATCAGAGATGCAGGAGATGGCTGAAAAAAATAAACATGTATTCTGTTATTATTTGATTAAATCAGTCAGCTGCTGGCTCTTTGACCAAATATATTTGAAAATTTGGGTCTCACTGTGATCACACATGATGTTCAACACAGCTAACCTTATTTCTTTCTGTAAATTAAATTTTTATTGTTGCCATAGGAGGTATTTGAGGATTTAATTGGTTTCATTATTAATCTAAGCCCTACATTGACAGCAACCAAAATAATTTCCAGTAATTTATTGTACTTTTTGGTCCTGCGCATCTGATGTCTAAGGATAATACAAAACTAGGAAAGAACATCTGTAAGAGAGAGTAAGATGAGGATAAAAAAGAAAAAAAAACATTTTAAAAAATCATATGGACTCTTCCTAGATATGACTTCTATTTGCTTGTTAGATGGCACTTACAGAATTAGTCCTATTTTTACTTCACAGTCAGTATTTAAAAAGGCATCTCTGTTGTCTATAAATAAAATTCTTCTACTTATTAATAGTTAAGGATCAGTCAAAATTTAAATCATTTTTTTCAAGTGCAGGCATAATCTACTCAGATAATTCCCATTACAAATATCTCATCAGAGATATTTGCAGAGAACTTTTCAAAGTTTCCCTCACATATTTTCAACTAGGATGTCTCTAGTCATACCATAAAATAACTAATTATCTTGAGGTAAAACATTTATAAAATTTTGCTTTAATTTTTTTTTTTAGATTTTTTATTTTTTTATTTTTTTTCCTTTTTTTTAATTTTTTTTTTATTATTCCAGGGTTTTGTGAGGGTACAAATATTATAGTTACACTTTATGTCTTTACCTCACCCAAATGCGGGTTAATTCAATCCTTCTGACTAATGCCATTTATTTGATTTGATTATGAATGTGTGATATTTTGGTGCATCTTTTTATTCACACTGGCTAATTATGGACTCTCTAAGGATATGTATTTATATTCTCTAGATTAATATTTCTCTACTCGGGCACTATTGAAATTTTAGATTGGACAATTTTTGTGTGGGTGTGTGAGCGAGTCATGTGCATGCTAAGATATTTAGCAGCATCCCTGCCCTGGCTCCTACCCATTAGGTGCCCAGTAGTATATACTCCTTCCAAGCTGTGACAACCAAAAATGTCTCCAGACATTGCCAAATGTCCCCGGGGTGTCATAATTGCCCCAGTTGAGAACTACTCTTCTAAACTGATTCCTAATCATAAATGTCTATGAGAATACACAAATTCCATGGCTTCACTTCAGACCTGCTGTATCAGCATCTCTGGGCAAGAAGTCTGGGAATATTTTTGTCTTTAAGTGTCTCACATAATTCTGCCCAGCCTGGCCATTGACTACCCATACTTGGCAAGATGCTGTTAGACATGGTGTGTGTTAAAGGATATTTGGTGAGCTCATCATCCTAAAGAAACCATAGTTTAGGATCATTTTTATTACAGCTCTTTATAATCTGGTATCTGACAAGGAATAAAAAGACTACAGTTCAGGATAAATGTTGTTAGGAACCCTTTATATTAATATAAGCTTCTCTAATACAGGTAAGTGTACCTAGGGGCTTCTTTCAGGTGCCCATTCTTCTTATTTATTCTTTTAATTCTGAATTTATTTCTATATTCTGTGCACAACAGAGAACAAAGTCTATCTGAATACCACACATCTGTCTTTTCTTTAGAACTGGTGAAAGCCAAACCCATCTAATGCTTTAGGGCAAAGGAATTAGCTAAGATGACAATGGATACACAGACAATACTTTCCAGTTTGCACATCTGCTCTGTGGCAGGTGGACATAGTCATTCATTTTGAGTATTTTTTTTGTTTTTGTTTATATGCACATCCTAGGAATAAAATCCATCTCACATTAAGCCAACATCACCTGCATTTTCTTTGTTGGGAATATTGCAGCCATTAATGGTGAATACAGCAAGATACTTTATCTTAAGTAGGGTAAAATTGGAATTCCATATTTAGATAACCAATTAAGAGTCAATTTAGGGAACTTTTATCGTGCCAAAGTTCACTTTTTTCTGAATAACATGAAGAGACATTTTATTTATTTATTTATTTATTTATTTTATTTTTTGAGACAGAGTCTTGCTTTGTTGCCCGGGCTAGTGTGCCGTGGCTTCAGCCTAGCTCACAGCAACCTCAAACTCCTGGGCTCAAGCGATCCTTCTGCCTCAGCCTCCTGAGTAGCTGGGACTACAGGCATGCACCACGATGCCCGGCTAATTTTTATATTTTTAGTAGAGACGGGGTCTCGCTCTTGCTCAGGCTGGTCTCGAACTCCTGACCTTGAGCGATCCACCCGCCTCGGCCTCCCAGAGTGCTGGGATTACAGGCGTGAGCCACCACGCCCGGACTATGAAGAGACATTTTAAATATTTTCAAACAGCGTAGCTACTCAGAATTTAAAGCTCTAGATGTATACAAATGAGACGATTTTTTTTAAGAATTATAAATTATTTTAAAATATTTTATTCATCTGCTATGATTTTTTGAATAAGTTTAGAATTTGAAACCTATGATAAATACAGGCTCAATGATATCTTGAAGTTCTAGAAACTGTCTAAATTAGAATACACTGCATTTATGAAGGTAAATGTGACACATTCACTGCATTAATAGGGTTGTGGAGAACAAATGATTTTGTACTCCTATAAAAATGGGTATTGTAGAACAGTCAAATAGAGACATCTGAGGTCTCTACATGCCATAGAATGTGTGCAAAGTTGGAGCATGAAGTTTGACAGCAACCACATTATCCTGAGAACCACAGCAATCTTAATGGAAACCCAAAACAATAAATGTTGGCATGGATGTGGAGTGATAGGAACACTCATACACTGCTGGTGGGACTGTAAACTAGGACAAACTCTGTGGAAAGTAATATGGAGATACCTCAAAGAGATACAGGTAGATCTATCATTTGATCCAGCAATCCCATTACTGGGCATCTACCCAAAAGAACAAAAGACATTCTATGAAAAAGACATTTTCACTAGAAGGTTTATAGCGGCACAATTCACAGTTGCAAAGATGTGGAAACAACCCACATGCCCATCAGTACATGAATGGATTAATAAAATGTGGTGTGTGTGTGTGTGTGTGTGTGTGTGTGTGTGTGTGTCTGTACACCATGGAATTCTACTCAGCTACAAAAAACAACAGTGATCTAGTACCTCTTGTATTATCCTGGATAGAGCTGGAGCCCATCCTAAGTGAAGTATCACAAGAATGGAAAAACAAGCTCCACACGTACTCACCATCAAGTTGGTATTAACTGATCAACACTTAAGAGCACATATAGTAATAACATTCATCAGGTGTCAGGCAAATGGGAGGGGGGAGGAGGGGATTGGTACATATATACACATTGCTAATGGGTGCAGTGCGCACCGTCTGGGGGATAGACATGCTTGAAGCTCTTACTCGGGTGTGGCAAAGGCAATATACATAACCTAAACATTTGTAGCCCCTTAATATTCTGAAATAAACAAAAAATTAAAAAACAAAACAAAGAATTAATTGTGAATTAATTAATTAAAAAACACTCAATTCATTACTTGAATTCATTGTGATTACGTGTTTAATTGTGATTCTGTGTTTTCACTTGTCCAGTGGTGAGCCACTAGACAGGTAAAAACACAGAATCACAGAAAGGCTGGTCTTTGTTTCTCCTGACTGAAGTGGCTTCCCCAGCCTGTGTTTGTCAGAAGCATCTCAAAGCAAAGATACTAGCTGCAGCCACCTGTGGCAAGGGATAAAAGTCAGGGTATGCAGAGACAGGAAATCCTGGGAAGGAAGGGGCTGGGGAAGGAGGTATATAGGGAAGTAAAGGCTGGAAAAAAAATCTTGTGTACAGCAGGGAATTAGAAGGCCTTGAAGGCCATGTGCCTCCTCCAAAAGGAAGAACCAAAATAGCAAGTAGATAATCACACTTCGAATAGAGCATCTAAGAGAGAACATCGAATTCAATAGAGAAGTTACAGGAAACACCAGAAACACAGAATAAGAGGGAATCAAGGCAGCCGGCTAGGCTGGGATTGACTGACAGTCCAGAGAGGCTCCCCAGTATAGGGAAAAGGCAAGTTAGAAATCCCCATCAGGTCCTAGTCCCACCATGGACTCCTGAAACATTAAAAAGTCCCTTGACCCTCATGGGCCCTGAGACTAGAATAGGGAGTTGCTGGGGGACTGCGTAACAGCATTGCTCCAAAGAGGGAACTAACAATGGGTGCCACTCACCCTGTGAGTCCAAGGCAGCTGCAGCAGGGTGCCATTTTCAGAGCCCAGCCCCTCCCAGAGTGCATTGTGCCCTGGGGCCTAATATCCCCTGCATTTCTACATCCCTAGAGCCCCACCAACATCCCCCCAAATGCACCAGGAGGGCTGCAGTGGTGTGATGCTGGCTGGACCCAGTGGAGCAGCAGGGTCCCCAACAGTCCAGTGCAAACAATATCCTGGACTCTCAGGAATGGGTAGTGCAGCAAACCAGGAAGGCTGTCCTCAGTACAAAGGGAGCCAAAACTCATACTCCTTATAGCCTGAAACCTACCAGCCTGCCTGGGGCTGCAACCACTGATAACAACCCCTGTCTCACAGCAGCAGACCCAATCACTGCTGCCACTGCTGCCACCACCCATGTATTCCACTAGGGGACCTGAGGATCACCCAGACCTACTAAATGCAGCCTGTACCCATGGGCACCACAGGGGATGGGGGGGTCAGAGGATAGGCCCACCTGGCATCCCCATTCCCAGCAAAACCTCACCACAATCTCCACTGCAGCCTAAGCCATGGAGGAAATCACAGGCATAACTAAATCTGTTCATAGCTGAAGAAATCATAAGGAGACTACATTGCTACATGCACCCAGAATAAAAACTAAAGTGCCCTACCCAACCAACACCATAGATATATCTTCAGAAAAGTCTTCTCCTATAAAAGCAAATCCAAAAAATGGGAGGAAGTAACTGCTACACCAGATGTGCAGACGTAACTTGAAAAAGCAAAGAGATATGATACCTCCAAAGGTACACAATAATTCTCCAGCCATAGATTCCAATGAAAAAGAATATGCAGTGCCAGAATAACAATTCAACCTTTTGATATGAAAGAAGCTCAGTGGCATAAAGAAGAACACAGATAAACTATACAAAGAAATCAGAAAAACAATTCATGTTATAAATGAGTATGAACCAATGAGATACATGGGATTAAAAAGAACCAAACAGAAATATTAGAACTGAAGAATTTGATGAATGAAATAAAAAAATTAACTCAAGAGCTTGACCAGTAGACTAGATAAAGCAGAAGAAAGAATATCAGAACTTGAAGACACTTTCAAAATAACTTTGTCAGATAAAAAAAAAAAAATCCAAAAGAATGAATATACACTCAGCAAGATGGCTGACCAGAGACACTAGCAGCTAGAGCATCCCAGTAAGAAGGAGAAGTTTAAGATGAAAGAGAAAATATGAACAAACAGACAAACACATATCTAGTATAGGTCTGAGGGATGGGTGTCAGAACCTTTGGGAGACTCCACAGGAAGAGGTTGCAGAGCAGAACAGGAAGGAGCAATGTATCAGCAAAGATCAACCTCTAAGAGGCTTGGAGTCCAGTGAGAAGAGTAGGTGGAGCAGTTTGTTTCTCTCTCCCTTGCATCCCTGACACTCCAGGGACTCCTGAGCTGCTGGAGAGACATTCTTCCCACACTAGCCCAGAGGCTGCTGCTGCCAGTGAGCTGAGAGCTTCTTGTGGAGAGGTCACCAGGCTCCCAGCCTCCCGAGGGCACCTCACATCTCCACAAGCCCAAGCCAGGATGGCAGGCACCATATTGCTTCTCTACCCACAGTATGCCTTTGTCCTCCCCAGAGGGCTTCAACTTCTCAGGTTTTATCTTGTTTGCTTTCACACAGACATTTCCCAACTCCAGCTGAGACTGCAGGAGCCACAGGGGTCCAGCGAGTCCTTGTTGACCTGGATGACTCCAGTGCCTGGATATTCTGGGTGGGCAGCTTCCCAGAATGAGAGATAGACATGACCAGAGTGCTAGCTTTCCTCCATCCAGACTTTTTTCCCCTTCCTCTTGCCCATCTGTGGCTGCTGAGAGAGACAATCGAGCCACCACACTGAGGATTCTGCAGATAGTGGGGCTCAGACCTATTCTCTTGGAGTCCTGCAGTGAACTAAGGAGTACTCAGACCGTGAGCTCCCTGGCTACCAGACCTCCCTGGTGTTGCTTGCTCAGCCACTCTATCAGATGAGGGCGTGGCCTGAGATGGAGGGATATTGAACCTGCTTGGGCACCCTGTGGGCAACTCAGGACCAGACACACACTTCTCCCTGGCATGGTCAGGGATTAACCTTTGAGGACCTGGGGACAGGCCACAGGCCAGTTCCCGTAACCCCAGGTATCAATCATGTTGCTTGGGGGCACAAGGGGAGCTTTGTGAATTAGTTTTGGGAGGCAAGGGAGCACACATGGGCAGATCAGGGGAGAGAGTGCCATGTCGGTCTTAGTTGCAGCTTGCATATGGGGCACCTCTCCCCCCACAGAAGGACCATGCCCTTAGCTCAGACTGGGATCCTGGGCAGGGAACCTCCCAGCTCACATCACAGTTGTGGTGGAGCTCACCTGGCTTGAGCTCCCACTTGCCAGCAAATACCAAAGAACGGTGGACCAGGGGAGGGTGGAGAGGAGCCAGGCTCACTCCAGACTGCCAGTTTGTGAATCTCAGATAGTCTGCCTCCACAGGTGGGCTCTCAGGTTGGGTAGGGACACTTTAGCCCCTCCCTGGTGGATTTGTCCAGAAGCTGGGAACATACCTTTGACCCCTGCTGAAACAGACAACTTGTCAGCTTTTGTGGAGCCTGAGGACAACCCAGACCTCACCAGCCAAACTCCCCCAACTGCCTTTGCCGTGGCAGAGAATAAGGACTCAGGTAAAGTTCCAGGGCTCCACCCACCAACTGGGGGATTTGCGTGCTTCTCCTGAGGGACTAGAGCAGGTCACAGGACCCAAAAAATAAAACTTCAGTTTGTTCCTTCTGGCAAGCACCACTTTGACAGGGAGGTCAATTTGCATGCTCTTTACAGCATTTACTGATTTAATTATAAAGGGTGTGGTTGATTCTCACCCACAAGAACCACTTGTTGTCTCAGAGATTAAACTGGGCATGCCATTACAATTCATACTGTTAAGAAAGCCACAGGGCTGAGGAAAGAGAAATGATTTGAAAGACCCCCATTTTCCTCATGAACGAGAGACAGAGAATACGCCCACTTACATAGCTCACAACTCCTACAGCCTACAGACAACTAGCAACTGAGAAAACCAGCACACCAAGGATATCTATAACCAAAGCATCCACCCAGAACCTAGATCACTATCAAAACACCCACAAGCAAAACCCAAAGTTCTTGCCCAATATATGCTACAAATACCCCTGTACAAGTAAGGGTGGGGAAATAAGCTCTACCTAAACAAAAGAAAATACAAAAATAAGAAGCAACAACTGCTGAAGATGAGAAGGAATCAGGAAAAGAACTTTGGAAGTATGAAGAGTCGGTACAAAAGGTCACCCCCAAAAGGGAACACCATCTCTCTAGCAATGGATATCTACCAAACACAGAATATTGAAATGACAGATAAAGAATTTCAAATATGGATTATAAGTAAGTTCAATGAAATACAAGTAACAATCAAAAACCAACACAAAGAAACCATAAAAAAGAAAAATTCACTAAAGAAAGAAAATTATTTTTGAAAAAATCAAATAGAACTTCTGGAAATGAAAAATTCATTCAAGGAAATACAAAACACAGTGGAAAGTCTTAAGAATAGACTAGACCAGGAAGAACAAAGAATCTCAGAGCTTAAAGACAACACCTTCAATTAGATGAGTTAAAGATAAAGAATAGAGAATTAAGAGGAAGTATCAAATCCTAAAAGAAATATGGGATTATGTAAAGAGGCCAAACATAAGAATTATAGGCATCCTGAGGGTGAAGATGACAAGGGTTGGAAAACCTATTTAAGGGAATAATTGAGGAAAACTTGCCTGATTTTACTAGAAATTTAATGTCTAGGTATAAGAAACTCAATGAACACCTGGAGACTCATTGCAAAGAGGCAACCACCATGACACATAGTCATCACACTAGCCAAAGTTAACACGAAGTAGCAACTCCTGTTAGCAGTAATGCAAAAACAACAGGTAACTTACAAGGAAAACCAGCAGGCTGAATGCAGACTTCTCAACTGAGACCTTATAAGCCAGAAAGCATTGGGACTACATCTTAAGTCTTCTTAAACAGAATAATGGCCAGCCTAGAATTCTGTATCCTGAAAAATTAAGTCTCTTATATGAGGGAGAAATAAAGACTTTTTCATACAAGCAAACAGTGAAGAAATTTGTCAAGACCAGACTGCCCTGCAGGAAGCACTCAGATCTGCATTATACATCAATTGGCACAATAGAGATCCATCAGTGTAAAATCACCAAAAATCTAAAGCTCAGAGCCCCTATAAAATAATGGCTGAAGAGTTAAAACAAAGTAATACGGTTCTACTCAACAGGATGAACATAAATGCATTCCATTTATTAATTCTTTCAATAAACATGAACAGCTTGAATTCCCCACTCAAGAAAAATAGGCTGGCTGATTGGATAAAAGCTACAAGCCAAGTATTTGCTGTCTCCAGGAAACATAATTAACCCACAAAGAGTCATTCAAACTCAAGGTGAAAGGATGAAAAAAAAATATTCCATGCAAATGAAAATCAAAATAAAGCAGGTGGAGAAATTTTTGTATCAGATAACATACACTTCAAATCAACAATAGTAAAGAAAGACAAAAGTGTTGATTACATAAGTGTAAAGGGAACATTTATCAAGAAGATATAAGAATACTAAATATGTATGAACCTAACACAGGTGCACCCAGATTCATCAAGCAAACCTTACTAGATCTAAACAAAGTGATAAATAGCAACATCATAATTGCCAGAGACTTCAGCACCACACTGACAGAACTGGAAAGATCCTCCAAGCAGAAAATAAATAAACACTGGGCATAAATAAAACTCTAGAGAAATGAACCTAAGAAACATTTACAGAACATTCTACCCCAAAACTATTGAATATACATTCTTCTGATCAGCACATGGAATATTCCCTAAGACTGATCACAACATAGGGCATAAAACATGCCTCAACAATTTCAACAAAATAGAAATGATACCTTGCAATGTCTCAGATCATAGTAGAATAAAATTAGAAATCAACTGCAACAGAAACACCCAATTCTACACAAAGTTATGGAAATTAAGCAACCTACTGGTGAAGAATTATTGGGTCAAGGGGGAAATTAAGGTGGAAATCAAAAGATTCCTCAAACTAAATGACACAGTGGACATAAGTTATCAAAATCTGTGGGATACAGCAAAAATAGTCCTAAGGCGAAAATTCTTAGCCTTAAATGCCTACATCAAAAAGAAAGAAAGATCACAGATCAACAATATAATGAATTATCTCGAGAAACCATAAAATCAAACCCAAACCCAGCAGAAGAAAAGAAATTACTACGGTCAGAGCAGAACTAAATGAAATCAAAAACAAAATATAATACAGAAGATTAATGAAATAAAAATCTGGTTCTTGGAAAACATAAACAAAATTGATAGACCTTTCACTAGATTAACCAGAAATAGAAAAGAAAGGACCCAAATAAACTCAATCAGATATGAAAAAGGAGATATAATAGTGGATACCACAGAAGTATAAAATATCATCTGTGAATACTATAAAAATCTCTATGCACTTAAACTAGAAAATGTAGAGGAACTGGTCAAATTCCTGGAAACACACAACACCCCATGCACAAAGAAGAGCTAATACCCATACTGCAAAAATTATTTCATAATATCGAGAAGAAGTGAATCCTCCCCAACTTATTGTTGAAAGCCAGTATCCCCTTGATACCAAACCAGGAAAGAACACAACAAAAAAGGAAATTACAGACCAATATCCTTTATCAATGTATATGAAAAAATCCTCAATAAAATTCTAGCAAACCAAATTCAGCAGACATCAAAAAAATAATCCATCATGACCAATCCCAGGAATGCAAGGATGGTTCAACATACATAAATCCATACATGTGATTCAGCACATAAACAGAACCAAAAACAAAGACCATATGATCATCTCAATAGCTACAGAAAAAACCTTTGACAAAATTCAGCACCCTTTAATGATAAAAACTCTTAACAAAATAGGCATGAATAGAATATATCTCAAAATTATAAAAGCCTTATATGTCAAACCCACAGCCAACATTGTACTGAATAGATAAAAGTTGAAAGCATTCCCACTCAGAACTGGAACAAGACACAGATTTCCACTGTTACCACTTCTATTTGACATAGTGCTAGAAATCCTAGATAGAGCAATCAGGCAAGAGAAGGAAGTTAAGCATATCCAAATGGGGAAAGACTAGGTCAAACTATTGCTCTTTACTGATGATATGATATTATATCTACAAAATCCCAAAGATTCCACCAAGAGACTCCTACAATTAATAAATAAATTCAGCAAAGTTTCAGGCTACACAGTCAATGTACACAAATCAGTAGCATCCCTATATACCAACAGTCAAGCTGAGAATCAAATCAAAGACTCGATAACTTTCACAATATCTACAAAGAAGATAAACTACCTAGGAATATGTTTAACCAAGGAGCTGAAAGATCTCTACAAAGAGAACTATGAATCACTGAGGAAGGAAATTGCAGATGATGCAAAAAAAGGGAAGAACATATGCTCATGGATCAGCAGAATCAACATTGTTAAAATGTCCATACTACAGAAAGTGATTTACAGATTCAATGCAATCCCCATCAAAATACCAATATCATTTTTATAGATATAGAAACAATAATTCTATGCCTATTGTGGAACCTGAAAAGAGCCTGAATAGACAAAGCAAACTTAAGCAAAAGGAAGAAATCTGGAAGCATCATTTTAACAGACTTTAAACTATGGTATATGGCTACAGTAGCCAAAACAGCATGTTATTGGCACAAAACTAGAGATATAAATCAAGAGAACATAACAGGGAACCCAGATATAAAACTATCTATCCTATGACCAACTGATCTTTGACAAAGCAGACAACATTCACTGGGGAAAAGAATTTTTATTCAATAAATGGTGCTGGGAAAGTTGAATAGTCACACGCAGAAGAATGAAACAGGACCCCTATATTTCACCACTCACAAACATTAATACAAAAAGGATCACAGACTTAAATCTAAGACATGAAACCATAAGAACTATCAAAGAAAATATTGGAAAAAATCTTCTAGATATTGACCTAGGCAAAGAATTTATAAAGAAGACCTCAAGGGCAATCACAGCAACAAGAATAAATAAATGGAACTTGATCCAATTAGAAAGCTTCTGCACGGCCAAGGAAACAATCAACAGAGCAAATAGACAACCTAAACGATGGGAGAAAATATTTGCATGCTTTACATCTGTTAAAGGGCTAATAACCAGAATCTATAATGCACTGGAGCAAATCATCAAGAAAAAAATCAAACAACCCCATTAAAAAGTGAGAAAAAGACATGAACAGAAGCTTTTCAAAAGAAGATAGACTAATGGCCAATAAATATATGAAAAAATTCTTGACATCACTAATCATCAGACAAATGCAAATAAAAACCACAATGAGATATCACCTAACCCCAATGAGAATAGCTGTTATCAAAATTTCCCAAAATAATAGATGCTTGCATGGATGCAGAGAGAAAGGAACACTTATACATTGTAGGTGGGACTGCAAACTAGTGCAACCTCCATGGAAAATAGTATGAAGATTTCTCAAAGAACTAAAATGAGACCTACCATTTGATCCAGCAATTCTAGTACTGGGTATTTACCAAAGAAAAAGAAGTCATTTCAACAAAAAGACACTTTCGCTTGAATGTTTATTGCAGCACAATTCACAATCACAAAGATGTGGAATCAACCCACTTGCCCATCGATACATGAATGGATTAATAAAATGTGGTGTAAGTATACCATGGAGTACTACTCAGCCATAAAAAATGAATTAATACCTTTTGCAACAATCTGGATGAAACTGGAGACCATTCTCCTAAGTATCAGAAGAATTGAGAATCAATTACCACATGTACTTGCTATTAAATTGGAACTAACTGATCAGCACTCATGTGCACAGATGGAAATAAAACTCAGTGGAAATCATGCAGGTTCGGGGGAAAGAGGGATAGCTGAAATTATACTTAATGGGTACAGTGTACACTATCTGTGTGATGGGCACACTTATAACTTTGACTTAAACAATACGAAGCAATCCGTGTTACCAAAACATTTGTACTCTCATAATATTTTGAAATTAAAAAAGAAAGAATCAAGAACTCCTATGTGACATATGGGACTCTATAAGTTGATCAAATGTTTGAATTGTAGGTGTTCTAGAAGGGGAAGGGAAACACAAAGGCATAAAGATTCTATTTAACAAAATAATTCATGAAAAATTGCCCAATCTAGCAAAAAAGTTAGACATCTAGATATAGGAAGCTCAGAGAACACCAAGTAGATTGAACCCAAAATGTCTTCTTCATAGCACATTATAGTCAAATTGTCAAAATTCAAAGACAAAGAGAAAATTATAAAAACAGAAAGAGAAAAATGTCTAATCACATATAAGAAAACCCCTATCAGAATAACAGTGGATTTCTTAGCAAATACATACAGGCCAGGAAAGAATGGAATGACATATTCAAAGTGCTGAAAAACAAATGACTGGCAACCAAGAACACTATACCAAAAAAAAAAAAAAAAGTTATCTTTACTAAATGAAGGAGAAAAACAGATTTGGTCCTAGAGAAGCAAAAATGAGGAAATTCATCACTACTACACTTTTCATACAAGAATGCTTAAGGGATTCTGACACCTGTAAGTGAAAAGACCATATTTACCACCATAAAAAGGCATGAAACTATAAAACTCACTGATAGAGCAAGTACAGAAATGAAGAAGAGAAAGAACACAAATGTTACCACAACAGAAAATCACCAAGCTGTAATGATGAATGATAAGAGAGACAGAAAGAAACAAAGGATAAAGAAAACAACCAAAAAACAATTAACAACATGAGAGGATTTAGTCCTTACATATTAGCAATAACCTGGAATATAAACAGATTAAATTTTCCACTGGCTCAATGGATTAAAAAAAAACATGAATACACTAACTGTTGACTACAGGAAACTCACTTCACCTGTAAAGACACACATAGACTGAATGTAAAGTGGTGGAAAAAGATATTCCACACAAATGAAAATATAAAGTGAGAAGGAATAGCTATATTTAACATAAGACTTTAAGTAAAAACCAGTAAAAAAGAGACAAAGAAGGTCATTACATACTGATAATGGGACCAATTCAGTAAGAGGATGTAACAATTCTAAATGTATATGCAACTAACATTAGAACACCCAGATATATAAAGAAAATACTATTAGATCTAAAGAGAGAGATAGACTCCAATACAATACTAGTTAGAGACTTCAACACTTCATTCTCAGCATTAGATAGATAATCTAGACAGAGAATTAACAAACAATGTATTTAAATTGCACTTAGATCAAATGGACTGGACAGAGAGCTACAGAAAATTTTATCCAACAACTGCTGAATACACCTTCTTCTCATTAGCACATGGAACATTTTCAAGGATAGACCATATGTTAGGCCACAAAACAGGTTTCAATATATTAAAAAATCAAGATCATAACAAGTATTTTCTCAGACCACAATGGAATAAAACTAGAAATCTTTAACAAGAAGCACTTTGAAAACTATACAAGTACATAGAAATTAAACAATGTGCTCCGAAGTGAACTTTAGAGCAATGAAGAAACTAAGAATGAAACAAAAAATTTCTTGAAAAAAATGAAAATGGAAGCAAAACATAACCAAAACCTATGAAATATAGCAAAACTAGTGCTAGGAAGAAGTTTATAGCAATAAATGTCTGTGTCAAAAAGGTAAAAATATTTCAAATACACAATTTAACAATGTACCACAAGGAATTAGAAAAGTAAGAAACACCCAAATCCAAAATTAAAAGAAAAAAAAGAAATAATAAAGATCAGAGCAGAACTAAACAAAATAGACTAAAAAAAAAAAAGCTATACAAAGGATCATTGAAATAAACAGTTGGTTTTTTGATAAGACAAATAAAATCAATAAACTGCTAACTAGATTAGCCAAGAAAAAAAGACAGAAGACCCAATAAACAAAATTAGACATGAAAAAGGAGATAATACGACTAATGCCACAGGAATATAACAGATCATCAGAGACTATTATAAACAACTTTATTCTACCAGACTGGAAAACTGAGAGGAAATGGATACTTTCCTGGACATATACAACCAACCAAGACTGAATCATGAAGAACAGAAAACTTGAACAGAACAAGTAAGTAATGAGAGTGAATCAATAATAAAAAGTCTCCCCACGATGAAAAGCTCAAGACAGATTGGCTTTGCTGCTAAATTCTACCAAACTAATAAAGAAGAACTAATACAAATTTTCCTCACATTATTTCATAAAAATGCAAGAGGAGGTAATTTTCCCTAATTCATCCTATGAAGCCAACATTACCCTGATACCAAAATCAGATAAGGACATAACAAAAACAACAACAACAAAACACTACGGGCAATTCTCTCTGGTAAACATAAACACAAAAATCTTCAACAATATATCAGCAAACCAATTCCAAGAGCACATCAAAAAGATAATACACTATGATCAAGTAGTATTTATCCTAGGGATGCAAGGATGATTAAACATATGCAAATCAATAAACATGATACATTACATCAATATAATAAAGGACAAAACAATATGATCATCTCAAGAGATGTGGAAAAAGCATTTGATAAAATTCAACATTGCTTCATGATAAAAACTCTCAAGAAAACAGGCATAGAAGGAACGTACCTCAAAACAATAAAAGCCATATATGACAAACCCACAGCTCACACCATACTGAATGGGCAAAAATTGAAGACCTTTCATCTAAGAACTGGAACAAGACAAGGATGCCCACTTTCATCACTCCTGTTCAACCTAGTACAGGAAGTCCTAGCCAGAGCAATCAGGCAAGAGAAAGAATAAAAGGCATCTAAATTGGAAAAAAAAAAAAAAAAGATGTCAAATTGTCCCTCTCTGCAGATGACATGATCTTATATTTAGAAAAAACTAAAGTCTCCACCAAAAAACTCTTAGATCTGATAAACAAATTCAGTAAAGTTGCAGGATACAAAATCAACATACAAAAATCAGCAGCCTTTCTATATACCAATAATAAACTAACTAAAAAATAAACCAATAAGACAATCTCATTTACAATACCTATAAAAAATAAAATATATAGGAATAAATTTAACCAAGGATATGACAGACCTCTACAAGGAAAACTACAAAACTCCAATGAAAGAAATTGAAGAAGACACATGTCAATGGCAAGACATCCCATGCTCAAGGATCAGAAGAGTTAATATTTTAAAACTGATCATTCTATCCAAAACAATCTATCGTTTCAATGCAATCCCTATCAAGATACCATTGTCATTTTTTCACAGAAATAGAAAATAGAATTCCAAAATATGTATGGAACCAAAACAGAGTCCAAATAGCCAAGAATAGCCAAGGCAATCCTGAGCAAAGAGAACAAAGCCGGAGGCATCACACTACCTGACTTTAAAATATATTTCAAGGCTATAGTAACCAAACAGCATGGCGTTGTTATGAAAATAGAAACATAAACCAATGGGCCTGAACAGAGAACCAAGATAAATCCAACTGACTTCAGGTGCCAAAAACGCACATTGGGGAAAGGACACCTTCTTTAATAAATGGTGCTGGGAAAACTAGATATCCATAGGCAGAGTGAAACTAGGTCCCTATCTCTCACTATATAAAAAAATCAACTAAAAATGGGTTAAAGACCTAAACTTAAGACCTGAAACTATAAAAGTACTAGAGAAAAAATATGGCAAACACTATAGGACATGGTCTAGGCTAGGATTTCATGGATAAGACCTCAAAAGCACAGGCAACAAAAAGAAAAATAGGCAAAATGGGACTATACAAAAATAAAAATGTTCTGCACAGCAAAGAACACAGTCAACAGAGTGAAGATGTGTTCCTTTTAATGGGAGGAGATATTTGCAAACTATTTATACAAGAAGGGAATTATATCCCTAATATACAAACAATTCAATTCAATAGCAAAAAAACCCCAAAATTCCATTTAAATGGGCAAAGGATTGAATAGACATTTCTCAAAAGAAGACACACAAATAGCCAACAAGCATACGAAAAGATGCTCAACATCACTAATCATGAGGGAAATGCTAGTCAAAACCACAATGAGATATCATCTTACCCCAGTTAGAATGGTTACTATAAAAAGACAAAAAAATATTAATAACACATGCTGGAAAGGATGTAGAAAAAAGAGAATGCTTATACACTGTTGTGGGAATATAAAGTACTACAGGCATTATGGAAAATAGTATGGAGAGTTCTCAAAAAAACTAAAAATAGAACTACCATATGATCCAGTAATCCCACCACTGGGTACTTATCCAAAGGAAAGGAAATCACTACGTCAAAGTTATACCTTCAATCCCATGTTTATTATAACACTACTCACAATAGCAAAAATATGAAATCAACTCAAGAGTCTATCAACTCATGAATGCATAAAGAAAATATGATTTATATACACAATGGAATACCACTCAGCCATAAAGAGAATGAAAGCCTGTCATTTGCAGCCACATGGATGGACCTGGAGGTTATTACGTTAAGTGACATAAGCCAGGCACAGAAAGACAAACATTGCATGTTCTCATTCATACGTAGGAGCCAAAAAAGTTGATCTCATGGAGTAGAGAGTAGAATGACAGATACCAAAGACTTGAATGGGTGTGGAGGGAGGAAGATGAAGAGAGGTTGGTTAATGGGTACAAACATACAGTTAGAAGGAATAAGTTCTAATATTGAATAGCAGAGAGGAGTAACTACAGTTAACAGCAATGTATTCTATATTTCAAAACAGCTAGAAGAGAGGACTTGAAATGTTCCCAACACATAGAAATGATAAATACTGGAGTTGATGGATATCCTAACTCAATCATTACACATTCTATGAATACAACAAAATATCACATGTAAAAATATTATATATTAATAATTTTTTAAAAAAGCATTAAGCATGACACTCAGGTTTTTTTTTTTTTACTGTTGCCTTTGACAACTTATGTAAACTCTTTTAAGACTCAACTTATCCATGAAATGGGATAATAATATGATATTATTATGAATATGATAAATTGATATAGATGAAGTGCTTAGCACAAAACTAAACACTTTGTAGGTTAGTCCGCGAGTCCTGAGATTTTTGTATTTCTATGAAAATGCTATCAGAATTGAAACGTAAGAAATGGCAAGAAAGAGCCGACCATCACTTGTGTTGGTTCTTGGCACAGGAAGAATTTTCCAAATTCCACCAAAACCCTCCTGAACCCTAAGAAGTATGACTAGAGGCTCTCTTGAATTATAATTTCGAGGTCAGCAGCCCCAACTCAGAACAATTGCACGTGAATTGTGTGTGTGTGTTTGTGTGTGTGTGTCTTTGCACACATATATACATATACATACAAATGATGTGGCTTCTGGGTGGCCACAGTAATAGCAGTGACAGGTGGGTAGAGAGGTAAAAGTAATACAATACTGTAATTTCCCTAGTGGTGATAATGAGTGGGAAGCCTGGTGTAGAAGGGAAAATTAGGCACTCCAATCTCTAATTAAAAGGATGGGTAATGGGCAGGTAGGGAAAAACAAGTCATTACAGAGAATTTATCTGTCCCACATCTGCCATTTAGTTGAACTCAGAGTCCTGGGTCCTTTGGATCTTAGCAAATCACTCGTAGGCCACAATCTTGAGAGAAGATTTCTCTTTTGGTGTTTTCGAGTATTTCAAGTACTATTTTATACCCATGGGAAAGATCTTTCCACTAAAAAATGGGGAGATATTTACTATAGATCCTTCCTGTTGTATATTTCTACCTCAACTGAATTGTCTAAGGGGAGAGGCAACTCAAGCTTAATTATATTTCATTTATTAAATGTGGAATAATGGCTTTACTGGAGGAAAATCATACTTCCAGGTAAAATTATTCCAAATGGCTCTATAAGGATGTCATTACTGGGTGTTGTTTGAAATTTAGCTATCGTAAGCTCTGGACAGGAAGCTCTCCAAGAAGCTGCTTGGGACAGCTGGGTATCCTTGTTAGGCAATGACAGAGAAGCAGGTGTTTGAGCCAAGCCACTGAGAGAAGAGCACCTGGCCAGTGGGTGTGGTAGGGTGACCTAAACCCTCTAAAAATCTCCATGATGTCCGAGGTCACATTTTCCTATTCGAAGGGTCTAACAAGGTACATAACACATTGAATTGAGTTCAGTTACTTCATCTTATTCTAAATAGCTGCAGAAGACGAGCCCTGAGAGAAAGGCACTGAACAGGGAAGGTCAGAGTGGGGAGAAGAGTTACTGATTGCTTTTACCCCGTTACCTGATTCTTTTCAGTTCCAGCAGCATGAAAAGGAATGCCCTGGCATGAAATGTAAAATTATCGAGAATTTAGCAAAAGAAACAAATCAAGGACCTGTATGAATGAATTCTCAGCGTGTCTTGCAGTTTTTTTTTTTTTTTTAAAGAATTGCTGTTAATGTAGGATAGTCAGGCAGCCCACTTAAGTTTAAATGATGACTACGATCAGCAGATTATTAACTGCTACTAAGCAGCTGGTCTTTCTCTCCCCTATCACCTCTAACTTTGATAGTCGCACACGCTGTGATAAGTTTTTCTTCTTTTCAATTATGGTATGAAGAGGGCAGGGGTTACTGGCCTTATGATAAGAAATGATAATGTTCTCCCTGGGGAGACTAAATAAGAATGGAGCCTGCTATTTCAGATCTGTCTTTGCTCATCACCTTCACCAAGGACACCAAAATTACTTTCCTGAAGTTGATTCTGACCTGTGTTCAACTCTAATAGAGGAAGGAAAAGGGGAGAAAGAATTTCTTTCAAGAGGTCATGATTTCCAGGAAATAAGGATGGAGTGCTGGAAAAATTGAAGGGCTCTATCTATAAATCTTACTGTCCTGCAATAGCGGACTATCTCAGTTCAGCTACAGGACTCAATTTACATGCACATCAAGGATCCAAGGGGGTGGACACCAACCGCTCAGCTCAATCAATGTTCCTACAATGTGTTCTATGTCAGGCCCCGCACTAATGGCCTGGGATACACAGGTAAAAGAAACACAGAAAAAAAGATTTCAGTACACTCAGGGGGCATCAAAAACTCAGCACTGGGACTTTGGGCACTGGACAGTCAGTGGAGCCTTTCTGGAAGGAATGACTCATAAATGGTGAGTAGGAAGTGTCTAGTGAAAACGGCATGAGCCAAGTGGGGGGCGGGGTGCAGGGGCATGGAACACGGAGATGTCTTTGCAGAAAAAGAAGCAATGTTATGGGCTGGATTCCTGCTCTTGCAACTCTGTAGTACCCTTTAAATTCCCCTTTTATAAGACCTATAACACTTATTACATGTTGGGTGTCTGTAGTTTAATGATATTGTACCAGGCTGCCCACATGAGTGGGGGCCAGAGTTAGACTGCAAGTGGAGGTCACAACCATAAGTCCAAAGAGTTAAAGGTTATAATTGAAATTTAAAAAGGTGAAATAAATCAGTTCTATTTTCTTATCTTAACAAATATACCTTCAAAATGACTTGAAAACCAGATTGCAAGAAAGAATTCTTAGATGATTTGGAGTTTCAGGTTGGAATGTGGCAGCATAAGGTCTCTGGCCTGCCCCCTTCTCTTCTCACTCCTAGCTCGGTTCTGTCTCAGGAGGGTTCTTCTTGCACATATGCATGGACACTGTAATCAGTCCTCCAATGGTCAAGTCACAAATTGGCCACCTGTTATCTACTCCTTGGCCTGGGATTATACACATAGTCCATGCAAGCTTTCCTTAGATGTAAGACTTGGGGGGAGAGGCCCCTGAAAGCCATGGAAGCTAGTCACGGCCATTGGACAGTAATTCCAGGGTGGTGAGTCCAGGGCAGACTTTAGACATGGGGCTGGGTGGGAAGGCACAGGCTCTGGTGGCCGTCCTGTCTGCCTCCCCTACCTCTTGCCTGGCAAAAGGAACACAGCTGGAAAAAGGCTAAAGCAGGGCTCTCTAAGACCTGGAGGCCAGGGAAGGGCCCCTTGTGCCAAGTTTAAGGGCAGAACTACACTCCACTGTAATTATTTCATTATGAACTGATATAATCTTCCTTAAAAGCTCCCTTCCTACTAGGTAATCAGGAAAGGTAAAAATGTCAATTAACACTATCTCAATTATGGCCATTTAAATTAGTTTCTTTCTTTTTAAAAATAATTCTTTTCAGGTAAATGCATAGTTTCTGTTTCACCAACTTCCCTTCTCCTCCCAAGATGGTACCTGGGTGTCTGTGGCAGCCAGCAGGGGCCTTGGATCTGCATGAAGGTCCTTCAGAAGCCTCTGCAATAAGAGTGACCCTTGCCAACCTGGTGACTGCTTGCCCTGGTGACATCCACTGCTAAAGTCTCAGGCTGAAGTACTCAGATTGATTTCCTGTCAGCCAGATCAGGTGCATGGTCCCCCAGCTGAGGAGGTGTGACCCATCTCTGCACCTGCTAGTATGGAACAACCTCGGGAGGTGGATGTGAGGAGTGGCCCAGGATGTCCAAGTTAGGCTCTCCTGCTAAGCCTGCCAGCCACAACCATCAGCTAGCACACACTCCTTGGGCAGGGCATGGGGCAACTTCTGGAGACTTTTGCCAGGAAAACTCAGAGAGCACCTGAAGAGCCAGTAAAGACCTCTTTTGTCTAGTTACCCCAGGCCAAGGATTGTACTCTGATGGGGCCCATGCCATGTTGGAGTGGGTCTCTGTAGGGCATTTCTGCCCAGAGTTCTGAACAGGTCATGGAACAGACACCCTTCAGCTTCCTTCTGTTTCCTTTATCAAACTCTACCTCTAAAACATCAGTCCTGAGTCAGGGGAAACCATGACACCCACTCCTTCTGCACCACTTCCTTCCCTCCCCCAGTCTCTTCTCTGTTCCTTCTGGTCCATGTGTCTGGAGGGAGAGGCTGGGTATCAGGTGCTAAAGGACTTAGATGCTTTGCTGGACACCTCACCACCATTGATCCTTTAGTATGAGGAAAGCCCCATGAGATTTTTTTAACGCTAACTTGTTTCGAGGGTATCTTAGTTTCCTGTTGCTGCTGTAACAAATGACCCACAAAATGAACAGTTTACAAAAACAGAAATTTATTCTTTTACAGTTCTGGGTGTCAGAAATTCAAAATCAGTTTCACCAGGCTAAAGTCTAGGTGGCAGCAGGGCTGGCTCCCTCTGGAGGCCCTAGGGGAGAATCTGTTACCTTGCCCTGTCCAGCTTCTAACAGCTGCCTACATCCCTTGCTCACAGCCCCTTTCTCTGTCCTCAAAGCTAGCACTGTGTTGTTTTCACATCTCTTTCATGTGTCTCTCTGCTTCTGCAAAGCCACTTCCATCCATCCAACTACCGTGGTGCAATTGTTGGCTTTTGAATAAATGAAAGGAGAATCTCTTCAGAAGAATATTGGTATTGAGAAGGGAGAGAGGATAGCTAGAAGGAAGAGAAAGGCCTATATTCTGGAAAAGAAGGGTAACTCTATGCTGTCTTTCACAGAAAACGTGTCTTTTTGACTCTACTATGAGCACATGTGCTCTGAACTGTCTACAAGAAGTGATGGAAGCCCTGAGCCACTCCCACACTACTCTTCATGCTCCAGAGGCCAGTGCCCGCCAGGGTTAGGACGAACATCGCTATGGTCACTGGGATGCTGTCTGGAACAGATTCTTCCCAGCTTACCTGTACCTCGTTACTCATGCTGCAGGGAAGGGGAAAGGTTGCTCAAATTCTCTCCCCCAGGTGGAGCACTGTTGTGGGGTAGTGACAACAGCCTCAGTAGCAAAGGAGGAACAGGGAAGGGGGCCATCCAGCACTGGCATTTTCCAAGCACGGAAACCAGGGTGACCCTGGCCTCACCAAGCCAATCTCCTCACTCAAAAATCAAATCCCAGCCCTTCCCTTTGGACTTCAATCTCTTGAGCTAAACTAACCAACCGCTCTACAAATTCTAATTCACTGAGAGAACGAATGCCCTAGCAATTCCATTTCTGTGACAATTGTAAGTAGAAGAGAGTACATTTTTGCTTGCTATTATCCAAATATTAATAAATTGATTTGCAAGTTAAAGCCAGTTCTTGCCATACCCAAAGTGCTTTCATTCTCCCCTTGTATTTGTAGCACACAATGTGTGGGAGCACAGTATCTGGAGCCCCATTCTTCAAAACCAGTGTTTGAGGAAAGTGTGTGCTTATGATCGCATGCTGATTGACATATATGCAACTTTTGAGTGGGAACAGCATGAGTTTTGGAAATTGAATTAAACAATAAACTTGTAATTGCTTGTTAGGGTGCCTTAATTGACTCATAAGTACCATATGCGAAGCTGTGTGGCTGCAGGAGCCCAATTATAAGCCTGCTTATGGAAAGATACAACTTATTTAGCGTGTTGGAAATATATTCCCCAATTATTCTTGCCCTCTCAGAAAAGAATTTTTAAATAAGAAATGATTAGTAAGGTAGTAATGTATTTTTAGTCCCTACGTAACCTGGGAGCACTTTGTTTAGAGTGAAGACCTTCAAGGACTAGAGTGGAAAAGGAGTAATTGTTGGGAATACTAAATCCAAGAAAGAAAAGCATTAAATTGTTAGAACAAAGTATAGCCTGAGGATGATGTTTACATGAAAACAAGTGGTCCTGAAGCCCAATAATCTTCATAAGCCATGATGAAACCACCCAAAATAAATATATAAGTACAAAAAGTAGCTTGGTTGTTTAAAAGGCTGCAAGACACATTTCTTAATCCCCAACCACTCCTTCCCCTACACTAGACCAAATAAATATACACTCTGAATAGAAACAGAGGACACGCTGCGCAAACTTAGCTTCAAAAGACGTCCCTTAGCCACTCATGCCATTTAGAATACCCCTCTGAGTCCTTCCTTCTATAGAGAAATGTTAAAGCCTATATTGAAGAAAACCATTATAAATCTTCACATTCAGCAAGACATTTGGCAGCAATCATCTAAATTAAGACATGACAGTGAATATGAAGGAGCTTTCATTACAACCACGCTTTGTTTCTATAGATCAGTGATTCTCTCCCTGGTTTTACAACACCTTAGAGTAGCTCCATTTATCTCAGTTGACTTTCTTCCATTAAAAAGAGTTCAATGGGGAATGACTGCTAATGGATATGTGTTTCTTTGGGGAGTGACGAAAATGTTCTAGAATTAGACAGTGGTGATGATTGCACAACTCCATTTAGTGGATATACTAAAAACCACCAAATAGTGCATTTTAAAGGCTGAATTTTATCTCAACAAAGCTTCTATAAAAATTCATGATTTAAATATTCTGAAACTTAAATAAATAAATGCATTTTTAAAAATGAACTCAAACATCATGTCACAAAACCATGTCAGTTAAATGCTGCATTTCCAGAAATCCTGGAAATCATAAGCATTTATCAGTTAGCAAAGAAATTATCCTCCCAAAAGTTATGCTCAAAACCATTTATATTAACTTTCATAAATAAGAGTGTGCCCATGAATAAGGAATTAATATTTTGTCATTAACGTAGTACTTTTCAAATGTTATCTGCAAAGTTTTATTTTTAAATTTTGTCCTCCATTAAGAAAAATAAATGGATTTTCTGTGGTGTCAAATTTATCAAATCAGAATTCTGCAGAACACTATCTGGAGGATAGAGTCAGTTGAACTCTGAAACATAGCAGTAATGTAAATAGAATTTCTGCCCTAAGAAAGCTCATAATCTACACAGAATACCCAATTTCCACTATGTAAGGAAAAAACAACAAAATACGTAAATATCTAAGAATCAATTGCATTCGAATGTATTTAGAATATATAAGCACTGAGTGGTGGTTGACGTCCATTTTTTACCATGTTTTAAAAATCTGTCAGGTAAAAAAGTCATCTAACTCCCCTTATAAATGTGTGTTCTTTTCCCTTTCTTATTTCTATATCATGGCTTCATTAGCGGTATAATCTAATGAGAAGATGCTTTTTGGTATTTCCAAGTCATTTTTCTAACAGCCACCAAAAGATATCAGGTAAGATTCCTTAAGAAATATCACTCACATTTGAATTCTGTGTCTTATGCTGCATGAAGTCTTCAATTCAAATTGTATAAAATTTTTTGGCATTTCTTTTATATATTTGAAAAAAAATTCATACATAACTTCATTCTACAGACTATTGCCTATAACTATGCAATATGCTAGAAGCTTTATGCTCCTTAAACCCCTATTTTATGTACATGCACAAGGAAAATGCATATTTGGCAGGTCTGAAAGAATAAATATGCTAATTCACACGCTATATGTGTGTGATTTATTCCATTTTTGAAGGAATA
This sequence comes from Propithecus coquereli, assembly GCF_000956105.1. NCBI lineage: Eukaryota > Metazoa > Chordata > Mammalia > Primates > Indriidae > Propithecus > Propithecus coquereli. The sequence continues at coordinate 3,832,158 of NW_012148952.1, forward strand.
TGGCAGTATTTACATAAGTTTCACCTGTATCTCTGCAAACAGCTGTTGTGCAACTAACTTCCAAATCAAGAGAAAAAAATGGGCTGGGTAATTTTTAACAGTTGCTCTTGGTTTGACAGATGGATGGTGCTTTAGTCACCTGCTGTACTTCACATAAAGGCACAGGGAAGAGTTAAGCCAAATCACTGCAGCAAATAATTATAGATTTTAAAAAATGCACTCATTTGTGGAGTATGAGAGGTGAGACACTTAAAAAGCCTCTGTACAACTGAAATTCTAACTATGTATGCCATGAAATAGGCTATTTGGGTAATGAATGCTGCATCATTTATCAGGAAGCTAAACTTTGTGTCATATAATCATTCTAGTAACAGTAACTAAGTAACAAATGAAATGGAAACTCGAATTTAGAAATAATTTGGTGTTCTCTATTGAAAAAAACTGCAAAGACCCAAGATATTAATTATCTCATTGCTACAGAGAAACAATAAATCCATATAATACCCACATTCATTTTCCCCACTTGCCAACAAAGTATACTACATTTTCTTGTGGATCTGGCTACTTAAAACACCTTCTAAGGAATTTTCCTTTTTCTAGAAATGAATTTTTCTTTGTAGATCACTACTGAATACTCATGCTTTACATGAAGTCATAATAGCCATCATTATAATATATTGTCTACTATGTACAAAGTTGATGCCATGTCAAGGAGGCATTTGTTTTCATTTTGTTTGCTCTCTGCTTCATAGACTCTGCCAAGATGCTGCTGAAATTATGTTTACTCATCCCCATATCCTCTTTAGTCCCTCTGAAGACCATGCATTTGCTACATCCTTTATGAAAAACAAATTTATTACACTTTAATTCTGTTCCAGAATTTCAAACTAATAAAATCCTATAATAAAAGTGTGAGTAATTGTGGATTCAGAGGATCATATTGTAGCCCTTATGTACTATATATATTCGCCAGCTTAGCATCTCGCACAAGACTTTTCAATAAAGAACAACTCGCTTCATTTAATATGTAGATGGATTCCTGAAAAGCTGTACGCAAAAAAACATGAAAGAAATGAATTTATTTGAAGGCAATAAGGAAGCCTGCTATTGAAGGGCTTTCCATCCAGAATAATAGTGTTTAACCTCAAAGATTCATTTTTCAATATAAACAACAATTGTTGTGCTTATGTGAGATTGAGTTTGCTTAAAGTGATGTATGTTTGAAAAGCAAATGACCTCCAATTTCTTGTGTACAGTAATTTTATTAAAATTAGCTGAGTTAAGGCTAAAACTGCTTTTAAATGTCTTACCAGTTATAAGTGCTTGAAGTCAGGAACTTGACTTCATTTCACTGAAAAAATGATTAACCTTAATGTGACTAATAATATTCAATTCATACATTTCACTACTTTGAGGTAGTCATACAATTCAACAACTACTTCGAGGTGGTACAGGCCACCTGGATGATTCATATTAGCAAGGCTAACTGGGCCGGTAACCAGATCTTCTGACAATACCATAGTCTACATATGTGCTTCAAGTCCTCACAGCACGCAGCTGGAACTTGTCTTTCAGTCAGAGAGCTTCATGCCAACGGCCAGTACCCAAGCACAACTTGAGGAGGCAACATGGCTAGTCAGGAGAGTGAGTCTGGCCCTGGCTTTACCTGTGATCACTGCACAACCCACTGGGCGAGGCTTATGAAGACTCAAGTGTATTTATATGCAAAATGAAGGGGTTGGACCCGGATGATCTGGGTTCCTTCCAGCGCTAAGGCTGCATGAATACATTATGGGTACAAGCATGTACAGAGCATTCTCATGTGTATTGTTGTAATCTATGGTTCTATTGGGAACTTGCAAGATTAGCATAGCCAGCTGGTACTAAAGCAAGCATTTATGCATAATTATTTTGTTTTTATTTCACTTAGTGACATGTTAAATACACACAGCATGCTAATATCATGGTGGAAAACATTCTACAATTTTGGTTAAAAAAAATCCATACCTCGCTTAGGAAGGCATTCGACATAACAAATATAAATTAGTTGGACTTCCATGTAGAGATGGCAGAGTGGAAACTTGAATACACCTCCATTTCCTCCTGGGAGCTCACTAAAACTTTGAGTCCTTAACACATTAAGGACAAAGAGAGGAGGAAAGAACAAAACAGTGTTGTGGTGTTGGAAGCTGTAAATCAATGGTAAAGAGGTAAAGGACTGAACAGACCAAAGAAAATATTAGATTTTAAGGCAGAAAACAGAAAAAATCAAGGATTAATCTGATTTATATCACAGAATCTCCAGAAGTGAAGTTGAATAGAGGAAAAGGATGTGTTTTAAAAAAATCAGAAATACCCCTGTGTGTTTACAAAGAGGTCAGATCTCTCTCTCTCTTCCTCTCTCTCTCTCTCTCTCTCACACTGACACACACACACCCAGCATACAGAGCTAGGCTATTGGCCTTCCCTTTCTCTTTCCAAAAGACTGAAGGTTAAAAAGAATATACCATAGGCTCTCCAGACTAAGGGCCCAAGGCATAGTATAAAGGATTACTTGACAGTGATTGTACTTGTGAACTAAAACAAAATCTTAGCCGCCCAGCTGACTGACTATATCCCCTCTTGGCCAAGAGGACCCCAGAAATACCCCAAAGCTGAGTTGCTAGCCAGGAAAAAAAAGGCTCGACACACCTGGTCATGACCCTTTCCATTCTTGGGGATATTCTTTGTAACAATAAGATGCTAAATCATTAACAGTCCTAAGGCTATACAAGACAAAGCTTAAACCACACCTGTAGGCCATCAATTTATTTAACAGATCACTTGAATTTCCCTAAATGTCCAGTGGCTTGTCTCTGATTAACAGACATCCATATCTTAAATTAAAATATTCCAAGTCTTAGACCAGCAAAAAGGGTAGGTGGAGGCTTTGTTTCTCCTTCCCTTAAACCTCCGGAATTACCAGATTCCCAAAATGCTGGAGATCCTTTCTACCCCACGAAGCCAGAAGCTGCTTCCACCAATAAACTGGGAGCTTCTTAGGACAAACCACCAGGCTATCAGCCCCCTCAGTGTCTCTTCTTGTCACCGCAGGGCCAAGCTGAGATGGCGGGCACCACACTGCTTCTCCACCCACTGTGTGCCTTTATCCACCCCCAGGGAGCTTCAGCCCCTCAGTTCTCATGTCACTTGTTCCCAGACAAACATTTCCCAATTCTGGCCCAAACTGCAGGAGCCACAGGGGCTGGTGGGTCCTGGGGGATCTGTGTGACCCCAAAGCTTGGATAGTCCAGTGGGCTGCATTCCAGAAAGAGGGACAGAGATGACCAGAGTGCTAGCTTTCCTCCATTCAGACTCTTTTCCTGTCCTCCCCCTCCCCTGCCCACTGCTGTCAGCAGAGACAATTGAGCCAAGACTCTCAGAAGCAGTTTTTTCCCCACTGTTGGTGCACCTACCACACTGAGGCTTCCACAGAGAGTGGGACTCACACCTTTCCTCTTAAAGACCTGAGGCAGACCAAGAAGGGCTCTGACTATGAGCTTTCTGCCTGCTGGCCCCCTTTGTGCTGCTTGCCTGGCTGCTCAAGCAGAGCAGAGCATACCCCAAAGTGGAGGAACATCAAATCTACTTGAGCTTTCCATGGGCAAGTCAAGACCAGCACGCTTCTCCCTGGCACAGTCAGAGATTTAACCTGGGGGACATGGGGACAGGCCTGCAGGCCAGATCCCTGCCCCCAGGACTCATTGTGTTGTTAGGAGGTATGGAGGGGAGAGTTGTGAACTAATTTTGGGAGGCAAGGGAGCCCGCATGGACAGAACTGAGAGGAGAGTGCAGTATGGGTCCCAGCCCCAGCACACTCATGCAGCACCTCTCCCCACATAGGAAAGCTGTGCTCTCGGCAAGGGGTGGGATCCTGGACAGAGAAACTCCCAGCCCATAGTGTGCCATTGCCAATGAACTCAGCTAATTTGAGCCCTTGCCTGTGGCCAGATGTTGAAAGGAGACTTCAGGGCAGCGGAGGGAGCAGAAGAGCAAAACCCACAGTGACAGCCAGATTATGAATCTGAGACGGACCATTCCACGTGAGCAAACTTTCCCACGTGGGATGTGGTGGAGTTGCATCAGCCCCAACCTCGTGGCTTTCCCCAGAAGCCTGGGAGCAGACCTCAACCCATGCTAAGAGAGCTCTCTTCCTTGTCTTTGTGGAGCCTGAGGCAGGCTCACCAGACCCAGCCCTGCCCAGCTTCACTCCTCCACTCACATCTGTTGTGGTGGAGAACAAGTAGTCCCCTGGGAGCTCCAGGGCCTCACCAATTACCTGGGGCATTTGATTGCTTCTTCTGAGAAGCTGGAGCCAGTCACAGGTCCCAAAAAACAACACTGCAGCTGGCTCATTCTTGCAAATGCCAGCTACTTGCAGGGAGGACAAATTCTACAGCCCTTTACAACATTGACTGACTCAGTCATATAGGGCATGGCTAACTCTTATCCACAAGCATCACCTACAGTCTCAGAGATTAAACTAGGCGTCCCAATATAATTCCTACTTTTAAGACCAGTGAGCTGGGAAAAGAGAAAGGATTTCAAAGACCACCAGCTTCCCTCATCAACAAGAGACAAGCAAACTGCCCACACACATTGCTCACCAGTGATCCCACAAATAACTAGGAACTGAGAAAACCACTAAACTAAGGATTTCTATAACCAAGGTATCCTTCAAGAACCTCGACTCCCATCAAAGCACCCACAAGCACAGGGAAATATTCTTATCCAACATATACTACAGAAATACATTTAAAAGTGAAGGGGAAAAAAGGCCCCATCTAAAAAGAAGAAAAATCCAAAACCAAGAAGCTACAGCTGCTCCAGATGACAAGGAATCAGTGCAAGAGCTCTGAGAGTATGAAAAATCAGAAGGAAAGGACACTCCTAAAAGGGAACACCAGCTCTCTAGCACTGGATTCCAACCAAAATAAAAATACTGAAATGAGAGTAAAGAATTCCAAATATGGATTGTAAGGAAGCTCAAAAAAATTCAAGAGAAAGTGGAAAACCAACACAAAGAAAGCAGAAAAACAATTCAGGAAATGAATAAAAAAAATTACTAAAGAGATAGATATATTAAAAAAAATAGAACTTCTGGGAATGAAAAATTCATTTTAGGAAATACAAAACACAGTGGAAAGCTTTAAGAATAGACTAGAAAATGCAGAAGAAAGAATTTAAAGCTTGAATATAATAACTCTTTTGAATTAACCGAGTCAGTCAAAAATAAAGAACGAAGAATCAAGAGAAATAAACAAAGCTAATGAGAAATATGGGATTATGTAAAATGGCTAAATATAAGATCATAGGCATCCTTGAAGGTGAAGAAGAAAAAGCACAATTCTGAACAACCTATTTGAGGGAATAATTGAGGAAAACTTCCCTGATCTTGCTAGACATTTAGACATCCAGGTACAAGAAACTTAACAAACACCTGGGAGGTTCATTTCAAACAGAAAACCACCAAGAAACATAGTCATCAGACTAGCCAAAGTCAACACAAAAAAATAAATGCCTATGAGCTGTGAGGCAAAAGCATCAAGTGACATACAAAGAAAAACCCATCAGAATAAACACAGACTTCTCAGTGGAGACCTTACAAGTCAGAAGGGATTGGGGCCCCATATTTAGTCTTCTTAAACAGAAAAACTGTCAGCTGGAATTTTGTATCCTACAAAACTAAGTTTCATATATGAACAAGAAATAAAGTCATTTCCAGAGAAGCAAACAATGAGGGAATTTATCATGACCAGACCCGTCCTGCAGGAAATACTCAGAACTGCATTATACACGGGTCAGCACTATAGAAACCCATTAATGTAAAATAACCAAAAAGCTAAAGCAAACAGCTCATATAAAAAATAGCCCAAGAGGGTAAACGAGGAAAGAAGGTATGACCCAACATGATGAACAGAACAGCATTCCAAATATCAGCTCTATCACTGAATATTAATGGTCTGAATGTCCCACTCAAGAGACATAGGCTGGCTGAATGGATGAGAAAATACAAGAAAGTTATCTGATGTCTACAGAAAACACATGTAACCCAAAAGGAATCACAAAGACTCAGGTGAAGGTATAGGAAAAAAATATTGCACACAAACAAAAACCAAAAGAGAAAAAGTGTTCCCATTCTAATATCAGATATAATTGACTTTAAATCAACAATGGTAAAGAAAGACAATGATGGTCATTATATAAGGATAAAGGGAGTAATTCAGTAAGAAGTTATAACAATCTTAAATATATATGCAACTAACACAGGAGCTCCTAGATTCCTAAAACAGATTCTACTAGATCTAAGCAAAGAGATAAATAGCAGCACTGTAAATGCCAGGAACTTCAACACCTCACTGACAGAGCTGGACAGATAATGAAAGCAGAAAATAAATAAACACTGGACTTAAACGGGGCTCTAGCATAAATGGCCCTAACAGATATTTAAAGAACATTGTACCCAAAACCTATTGAATATACATTCTTCTCATCAGCATATGGAACATTATCCAAGATTGATCATATCTTAAGCCACAAAGTATGTCTCAACAAATTAAACAAAATCAAAATTATACCATGATCTTCTGAGACCACACTTGAATAAAACTAGAAGTCAATTCCAAGAGAAACATTCAAGTCTACACAAAGGCATGGATACTAAACAACCTGCTGATGAATGATTATTTGGTCAATAATGATATTAAGATAGAAATCCAAAGATTCCTCAAACAGAATGACAAAGGGGATACAAGCTATCAAAATCTATAGGATTAAACAAAAGCAGTCCTCAAGTGAAAGTTCCTGGCTGTAAAAGCCTACATCAAAAAGACAGAAATATCATAAATTAGCAACCTAATGTCACATCTCAAGAA
>NW_012148952.1:3840114-3840684 GCF_000956105.1 Propithecus coquereli
AATAAATTATTAACCCATGTAATAAAGCTTATTACCTGTTAACACACACACCCCTGCTTTGAGAATGTCTTTCCTTTTTGGGCCAAACCAGTGTATGCCCTCCACATATTGACTTAGAACCTTATATGTAATTTCTGTCTCCATGAATGTATAAAATCAAACTGTAACTCAACTTCTGTGGGAACATATTCTCAGGATCTGTCAAGTCCATGAGCTCCAGGCTGGCCACCTACATTCAACTCAGAATAAACCTCTTTAAATTATTTTACAGAGTTTTGGTCTTTTTCCATTAACATACTGAATGCTGAGACCCTTCACCTTCTTTTCTAACTCTGCTACCAGAACATTCATAATCAGGTCTTTCCCCTCCAGGCCAACAATTTAAAACTCTTCTTTGGTAAATCGAAGGAGTAGAAGAAGAAAGACCCATCTATGTTGCCATGAGAAGCTTCCCAACTGAACACCCCAGCCAGATCACCCTACTCTTGAGCTAGCCTGAGCAAACTCATATAATTCAAGTTTTTCTCTTAACTCCTAAAAATAGGCAGAAACCAAAGAATTACCAGATAC
>NW_012148952.1:3840734-3843747 GCF_000956105.1 Propithecus coquereli
GGTGGAAGTCATTAAAAACTAATTCATAAAATCTTCATGAATATACATTTGTAAATTAAAAGGGATCTCTGAATGCTCAATCAATACAATTAAAATAGATCCATATGAGGTTACATCTTAATGAGATTTCAGAACAATGGGGACAAAGATCTGACAACTTCTGATTTCTTGTCTCTACTGATATCTAAAAGGAAAAGATCTGCAAAATTCTGAAGGAAAATTGTGTCCAACTTAGATTTTATAGCCACCAAATTATCATTCAAGTTGAGAATAGGATGAAGATATTTCCAGATATTCATGGTTATGAAAATCTTACTTCCATATCCTTTCTCAGGAAACTACAGAAGGATGGGATGTAATTCACTGAAAGAGAGTGAACCAAAGAAGAGCAGAGGGTAGAATAAGAAGACAGTATGATGTTGAAGAGAGATCCCAAGGATGATAGACATACACTAAATACCTAGACTGAGTCCAGATTCAATAGGTCAAAAATATCCATGACAGTTTTTCATAAATATGAAACTCATGGATCTGATCATATTGAGAAAATATTTATCAGTGGAGGGCTTAGTTTGTTTTTTTAATGATGAGAGGATGAAAAAACAAAGCGAAGAAAAAAATCTACACAATTAATAACTCCAGGGATAACAAAATGTTGCATGGTAAAGAAAGAAAGATTACCATAATTTACTTACCCATGGCAAGGCTTTTAAAAACCTTTATACAACCGTACCAATATAAACACTGAATATGTTGATGTAATAAAATTACATTATAACTGTTGGGGAATATGAGAAATGAACATGCACAGTGAGGACAGGGTGAGACAAGACTTCTAAATCCTTATTATTCATAGTGGAGAAACAAAATACAGTGCTTAAATCAAAAAATATAAGAAGTCACAAAATAAACATATTTTTTCGAGATATAGTTTAAAAACATCAGCATCAGCTAAAAATAATTGAAAGTAGTTAACTTTGGGAGGGCAAATGGAGGCAAATATCATAGAACTATTTTAATTTTTCATTCTTGTTATAGAACTATTTGACCTTTCAAAGTATGGGCATGTATATATTCGAACAAAAATAAAAACTAAAATTAAAACGAATGAGTGAATGCATGAAAGAGATTAACTCCAATGTCTTTAAAATACCCTTACAAGTATATAAAATAGTATAGCAAATCAAATACATGGTATACTGTATTCTATATCATAAATGCATTCTTTATAAATAATTTTCCAATTCTCCTCCTTTTATCAATAAAATACAATTCAGCATAAGTTTGTATTTCAGCCCTCCAGATATTCCACCTATTTATTTTTCTCAACAGAAATGACACAGCAAAAAGGAGCAGATTTATTTCCAACTTTGTGAAAATAAGAGAGACATCTATTCAGTTATTTCATTTATTAATGGCTTACTATGTGCCAGGTGCTCTATTAAGCATTACAAAGGAAAAACACAAAAGAAACCTAGTCCTTGGCAGCTTAAAGGGTTGGTTGGTTGGGAAGGAGGTTAGTCAGATGGGTGATGTAATTTATTTTTAACCTCCAGAAGAAGAAATTACAAGACACAGAGAAAACTCTTGATAGCAGAGTCCATATGATGAGGATGAAATACAACAGTTATTTGCTCATAAAGAGAGATGAACTAGCTGGAAACGCCGGAGCCTGCAAAAGCGGGTAATTGTTATTGAGCTGCATGGAAAGGGAAAGGCAGAGGGTTACTTTGTAGCTCTGGGTTCACTTTCCTTAGTTAAAACTATTCTGCCGTTTCAGGACACTCAGCCCCAAAGATCATCTTAAATTTTATTTCCATGTTCCTCTTTCCCCATTTCTAGGAGAGTAGCATTAATTTCTGCCTCCTTTTGATTTCATAAGTCAAAAAGAGACTGTCAGGTGCAAATTCAAAGCAGTAGGCATGAATTCTGGTATTGAGGGCATTGCCACTCCTCCAAACTGCTGCCCGCTAAAGCAAATAATGCCAGAAATCAATTTGAAAGACTGCTGACAGCAATTAACAAACTCAAGCCAAAATAATCTCATTTTATTCTCAGCCAAGATAAACTCATTAGCAACTATGAGGCATCTGTTTCCTTCTAAAACTGTGTAACCTGGTGGGGAAAAAGGATGTAATGCCAAATATTGTCTAAAGTTGTTTTAAGAAAAATTAGGAAGGAGCAGTGGTAAGTTCAAATCAAAGTAACTGAAAAAACAGTTGGTGGCCTTGTGTGAACACAGTAAAAAACATTCTTTACTTTAACACATTTATGTACTATTAACATTCAACTCTCCTAGCAGTCTGTTTACTTGGAAAAGCTGAACCATTTTAAATGAAACCAAGAAGACTCAGCAAATGATAGCAAAATGAGACAGAGTCCAAGAAATTCCAAGCATAGTTCTAAGATTGTTTTACTTAAATATGATTGAGGATTCTAAAAATTACATGATGGCAATCTTTTTGTGGTGAGGATACCAAATGCAAGTAACATAATGAAAACATTTTCTGAGTAGGGGGAACTGGGAATTAAAGAATCAAGATAAAGCTAAGACTCAAAACACAGTTTTCTACCTCATGGGTTGAGATGAAAATTACTTAGTTTTCTTTTAAATTTATTTTCCAAATTGTGGAAACTTAGACCACAGCTGTTTTTTTAACACTGAAATTCTCTTGGTTCTATAATCTTCAATTCTGATTTTCTAAATTAGCACAACAAAAATATGTCTGAAAAGTACCCAGACATTTGAATATGATATCAATGAAAAGATGAGTTTGTGTTCACATAAACTGAATTGATGTGTGATCCTTACAAAAAATTAAATGTAAGCTAGCTGAAAAAGCCAGAACCTTATCTATGATATAGTTTTTACAGAGCTAGGAGAAAACCAAAATGTTTGACTAAATGCCAAAATTACTGTTTCATACTTTTTTTAAGAAGAAAAAAGAAGAGAAAAAGAGAAGAAAAAATTACTTAACCTTTTGATATGAAATCTCAGAATAAAATTCTGTAA
>NW_012148952.1:3843797-3844245 GCF_000956105.1 Propithecus coquereli
CACCCTACTCTTGAGCTAGCCTGAGCAAACTCATATAATTCAAGTTTTTCTCTTAACTCCTAAAAATAGGCAGAAACCAAAGAATTACCAGATACCAAAGGACAATGTCTGACATAAATACAAGTTGGAACACATTGAAATATCGTTAAGAGGGAGAAAACTTTGAAAATGAAAGACTAGCACTAAAAATATTATACTGAAAAAAGAGAGGTCTAAATCATGAAACCAGCAGTGAATATTTTGAAAAAAGAAGATTTAGCAAATACAAATATTTTATAAATTAAAGCAAAATAAAAGTTAAAAGAATAACTAAACAAAGTGTAAGATTAAGTCAAGAGACTCTCTCCGAAGTAGAATAAAAACACAAATAGATGGAAACTGGGAGAAAAAGTAGAAAACCCATCTAGGAGGTTTAACATCCAGATGTTAAAAGTTCTAGAACTAGGCC
>NW_012148952.1:3851202-3851603 GCF_000956105.1 Propithecus coquereli
GAAGGAGTTGTCTTCAATCTCTGAGATTCTTTCTTCTGTTTGATCTACCCTGTTCTTGAGGCTTTCCACAGTGTTGTGTAGTTTCCTGTGTAAGTCCTTTATTTCCAGGAGATCAGTTTGATTTTTCTTTAATATTTCAATTTCTTTAGTGAATTTCTCTTCCAAGTCCTGGGTTTCTTTTGTGGTTTCTTTGTGCTGGTTACCCAGTTTTTCTTGCATATCATTCAGTTTTCTTACAATCCATGTTGAAATTCTTCTTCTGTCATTTTAGTGTTCTGAGTTTTGTTAATGTCCATTGCTGGGGAGCTGTTGTTCCCCTTTGGGGGTGTGCTTTCCGTTTGAGTCTTCATACTTCCAGAGTTCTTTCGCTGGTTCCTTCCCATCTGAATCAGTTGTTCTTT
>NW_012148952.1:3852292-3863401 GCF_000956105.1 Propithecus coquereli
TGTTTCTGTGCAAAGCTGTCTGGAGGGGCTGAAATGGCTCACTCAGCTGAAAGTCTGGGCTTGGGGGAGGGTGGGGCTGTCCAACACCTATACTCTGGAGCAGGTCTCGCTCTCCTCCACTCTCCACCTCTCCGTGGCCTTTCCCAGGCCTCTGCCAGCAAGCAGGACCTCAGGCTGATGGATCTTCCCTGGCTGTGACATGGGCCGGTAGTTTCCCTATCCAGGATCGTAGCCTGAGCTGTCCTTATTCTCCACCTGAGTGGGGGCAGGACCGGGAGTGAGTCTGGTTGGGGGTGGGTCGGGTAAGCCTGCCCTCAGGCTCCACAATTGCTGTTAGCAGGCGTCAAAAGTCTGCTCTTTGTTTCTGTGCAGAGCTGCCGGGAGGGGCTGAAATGGCTCCACTCAGCTGAAAGTCTGGGCGTGGGGGACGGGGCTGTCCAAGACCCACACTCTGGAGCAGATCTCACTCCCCTCCAATCTCCCCCTCTCCGTGTGCTCTCCCAGGCCTCTGCCAGCAAGCGGGACCTCAGGCCAATGGATCTCCCCTGGGTGTGACGTGGGCCCGGAGGTTCCCTACCGAGGACTGTAGCCTTAGCTGGGTGCACAGCCCTCTTTTGGGAGGAGGGATGCCAGTCAGGCATGCTGATCTGCCCCTGAAGGCACACACTCCTCAATAGGCTCTTTCACAGATATCTCTTCTGTGCCCCAGGGCAGTGCGATCCTAGCCTGGGTGTACGGGGTCTGGTCTGCAGGCCTGTCCCCTGGTCCCTGGACATCAATCCCTGACCCTGCCAGGGGGAGGGGTGCTGGTCTTGAATCACCTACAGGGTACCCAAGCTGGATCGATTTCACTCCACCTCGGGATTTGCCCCACTCTCCTGGAGTCCCCCGACAAGTAGCACCTGAGAGGGCTGGCAGGTAGGGAACTCACAGTCTGAGTACCCCTCATTCTGCTGTAGGGCCCCAAATGAAAGGTCCCGTTCCTTGGAGATGCCTCCGTGTGATGGCTAAATTGTGTCTCTGGGCACCCACGGGTAGGGAGGGGGAAGTAGAGAATGGAGCAATATGGCATCTGCCGATAGGCTCGGGTCTGCACCCGAGGAGGTGCCCCGAGGGGGCTGGGAGCCCGGCGCTGAGTCCGTAAGAGGCCACTGCTCACTGGTGGCAGCCGTCTCTGGGCTGATGTCAGCGGGTCTCTCCAGCCACTCAGGAGCCCACCAGCAGTCCCAGATGCAAGGGAGGGGAAGTTAACCTCTCCACCTACCCTTGTCGCTGGTCTCCAAGCCTCTCGGGATCTTTTTCCTTCCAGTTCTCCTCCTCAACGTCTTCCCGTGGAGTCTCCTGTAGTTTCAGGCACCCTTCCTTCCGACCCTCATCTGATCTATTTTTCTCTGCTAGCTTATTTTTTTATCTTTCTTCAAAATTTGTCTTTTTTGCAGAGACATTCTGAGTGGTGGCTTTTCTCGTCCGCCATCTTGGCTCCCTCCCCCATCATTGCCTATTGCATTACTCCCAAACTAATAACACATTTGTGTAACCTGCTCCATGTATGTGACTCTGATTTCTGCCAACTGTCTCCTTTTATACATGAGGAAACTAAAGTTCAGAAATTTAAGGTGCTTGACTAAGCTGAGACAAGTAATTAAAGTAAGAAGTGAGTCTGTGCTCCAGATATCTTGCTACCCTGTATAGTTTTGTACTGCATAGCCTGCCTAAGGACTATGTTAGTCAACTACCACACCAGTTACAAGACAGTACTATGTAATTTGGCTGCCTAATGGATGGATACCAGGAGAAGATTTCAAGCCAGAAGAAAAAAAATAGCTATTCATTTTTTATTTTATTTATCTGCCCAAATGGATTAATTCTGAAATAAGTACATAGTAACTTTAAAGATGAAATATCATTGCATTAGAAGAAAACAGGTAAAATAAAAATCCTCATGCTATATTTTTTGAAGTATTTCTGTCAATATTGACTTCAGAAAGAATTTAAAGAATTTTTTTAAGAAAAATATTGTAATATAGATTATAGCAAAGGAAATAACAGAAAAGTAGACAGATAGTTATAGAAATGTTGTATTTTACTACTACCTTTGAAGACTGAGCAAATCTACAAAAATGTCTATATTTCACACTAATTACATTATATAAATCCCCAAGAAATATTTTCAAAATTATTGCAATTAATATTTCAAAAAGTTTCTCTTTACATCTCTCCTGTTTATTACATCTCCTTCTAATATATCTCTTCCTCAAAATATACCATTGGCATATAATTAGTAAAATAAAAATAGGAGAAAAGCTAAGCCATTGATATTCCTTCCTTGTAAATCTTGCAAGATCTGAAAAAGGTAAATAATCAAAGAACTACTTCCTAGATAATAGGTCCTTGAACCCCCTCAATAAATTTGTATACCAACAAAATAAAATGTAACATCTGTGTGACACTTGATAATTTACCAAGAAATGTTCATAGATATTCTCTCATTTGATCCTTCCCCAAACTCTGCCTACCTACATAAGGCAAGGCATTACCTCTATTTCAGAAGAGAGGAAACTGAGGCTTAAAAATGATGAACCTTTCACCCAAGTGCATCTTGCTAAGAACTAAAGCTTTGTGCAGCCATTTGATCCCATATTTCACATATTATAAGCCGATGTTTCTAAGAACACTGTTACATTCATTAAAAACGCTCATAGACTTCTATATGTCCTTGTTTGGCAAGTTAATTGTTAATTTTTAGTATTGGCACAGACAAGATGGCTGACCAGATACATCAGCTGTCAGATCATCTCACATGGAAGGAAAAGTTTTAGATAAAAAACAAGCAAACAAAGAAACAAACCTTGATTGGACATAATTCCAAGGGAAAAATGCCAGAACCTACCAGAGATTCCACGGGAAGAAGTTGTGGAGCAGAACAAGAAGATGCAAGATAAAAACAGAGATCAATCCCTGAGATGCTTGAAGTCTGGCGAAAAGCATAAGTGGAGGGGTTTGTTTCTCCTTCGCTCACATCTCTGGCAGTCAGCAGGCCTCCAAGGTGCTGGAGAGCTTTTCTACCCTCATTAGCCAAAAAGCTGCTGCCACTAGTGAATGGGAGCTTCTTGAGGACAAAGTACCAGGCTGTCAGCCCCTTGAGGCCATTTTCTGATGCTACAGACACCATATTGTTTCTCCACACACTGTGCATCTTTGTCCTTCCCAGGGATTTTTAGTCCTTCAGTTTTCATGTCACTTTCCCCAGACAAACATTTCCCAACTCTGGCCCACACTTCAGGAGCTATAAGAGCTGGTAGGTCCCCAGGGATCTGTGTGATCCCAGAGCCTGGACATCCCAGGCAGGCTGCTGTCCAGAGAGAGGGACGGAGATGCACAAAATGCTAGCTTTCCTCCATTCCGATTCTTTTCCTCCCCTTTCCCTTCCCAATCTGTGGCTGCTGAGAGATAATTAAGCCAAGGCTCTCAGGAGTAGCTGCTTCCCTTCTTTAGTGCATCCACCACAGCAAGGCTTCCACAGAAAGTGGAGCTCACACCTGTCCTCCTAAAGAATTGCAGCAGACTAAGTGTCGCTCTGATTATGAGCTCCTAGCTCACAGGCCTTCCCCAGTGATACTTACTCAACTGCTCCATCAGAGCAGAGCACACCCAGAAGGAGAGGGACTTCAAACCTGCTTGAGCTCTCCATGGGCAACTTGGGACCAGCACGCTTCCCCATGGCACAGTCAGGGATTGATCTTTGGGGACTAGGGGATAGGCCCACATGCCAGATCCCTTATCTCCAGGACACAGTTATGTTGTTGGGGGCACGGAGGGGAGATTTGTGAGTTAGTCTTTGGAGGCCAGGGAGCCCTTATAGGCAGAAATGAAAAGAGAGGGCAGTGTGGGTCCCAGCTGCAGCACACTCGTGGAGCACCCCTCCACCCACAGGAAGACCTTGCTCTCAGCCGAGGGTGGGATCCTGGACAGGGAAACTCCCAGCCCTCAGTGCCATTGCTGCAGAGTTCAGCCAGTTTGAGCTCCTGACAGCTAGAAGACGCTTCAGGGAAAGTGCAGAGCAGGGGAGAGGGGAGAAGAGGAAACCTGCTCCAGAGAGCCAGATTGTGGACCTCAGATGGCCACTCCTCAACAAGCACATTTTCTGGCTGGGTGGGGCCACTTCAGCCTCTCCCTGGATGTTTCACCAGCAGCCCAGGAGTGGACATTTGACCCCTGCTGAAACAGCCACTTTACCAGCTTTTGTGGAGCCTGGGGGTAGGCTCACCTAATCCAGCCCCACCAGCCCCACTCCCCTACACATCTCTGCTGTCGTGGAGAATAAGGACTTACCTAGAAGTTCCAGGGCCCCGCCCAACACCTGGAGCACTTGAGTACTTCTGCTGAGGGGCTAGCACAAGTCACAGGTCCCAAAAACAACACTGCAGCTAGCTCATTCTGTTAAGCACCACCTACTGAAAGGGAGGTCAATTTGCACAGCCCTTTATAACATTCACTGACTCAATCATACAGGGTGTGGTTGAATCTCACACTCCAGCATCACCTACTGTCCCAGAGATTAAACTGGGTGTGCAAATACAATACACAGTGTTAAGAAGACCACAGTGCTGGGGAAAGAGAAAGGATTTCAACAACCTCCATCCCCCCTAATCAACAAGAGACAGGGAATCTGCCCATGCACAGAGCTCATCAGTGCTACAGCCTACAAACAACTAGCAATTGAGAAAACCACCACAGGAAGGATAGCTACAACCAAGGTATCCCCCCAAAACCTAGACCCCCCTCAAAGCAGCCACAAGCAAAGTCAAAGGTTCTTATCCAACCTATGCTATCGACATACCCTTACGAGTGAAGGGGGGAAAAATCCCCATCTAATCAAAAGAAAATACAAAAATAAGAAGTGAAAGCTTATCCAAATGAAAAGGACTAAATGTAAGAACTAAGGAAGTATGAAAAATCAGAGCAAAAGGACACTCCCAAAAGGGAATACCAGCTCTCCAGCAATGGATCTCAACCAAAATGAAAATACTGAAATGACAAATAAAGAATTCCTAATATGGATAGTAAAGAAGCTCAATGAAATCCAAGAGAAAATGGAAAACAAACTCAAAGAAATCAGAAAATCAATTCAGAAAATGAAAAAAAAAAAATTCTAGTGATAAATGTATTAAAAACAAAACGACAACAAGAACAACAAAAAAACACTCTTTGGCTGGAGGTGCCATCTTACAGTAATTCACCAAAATGATGAACACAGAGGGAAGGAGGAAAGGAACCTGATACATGTTCTCTAGGTTTTTTAGAAAACATGGAGTTAGTTGTTTCTTTGGCCACGCACATGTGAATCTATAAGAAAGGTGATATTGTAGACATCAAGGGAATGGTTACTGTTTAAAAAGGCATGCCCCACAAATGTTACCATGGCAAAACTGAAAGAGTTTACAATGTTACTCAGCATGGTGTTGGCACTGTTGTAAACAAACAAGTTAGGGGCAAGATTCTTGCCAGGAAGATTAATGTGCATATTGAGCATATTCAGCACTCTAAGAGCCAAGATAGCTTCCTGAAATATGTGAAGGAATATGATCAGAAAAAGATGGAAGCTCAAAAGAAAGTTACCTGGGTTCAACTGAAGTGCCAGCCTGCTCCACCCAGAGCAGCATACTTTGTGAGAAGCAATGGAAAGAGCCTGAGCTGCTGGAACCTATTCTCTATAAATTCATGGCAGAAGATATGTAAAAAATAAAAGACTCCCAGACCATAAAATGTTTCTCTTCATTGCGTAGAAGTGTGGTGTTCCCTTCCCCAAAGAAACATGTAAAGCAAATTTTAATTGCATCCTAAAAAAAATAGAATTTTTGGAAATGAAAATTTCATTTAAGAACATACAAAACACAGTGGAAAGCTTTAAGAATAGACTAGAAAAGGCAGAAGAAAGAATTTCAGAGCCCGAAGAAAACTCTTTCAAATTAACTTAGTCAAAAATAAAGAACAAAGAATTAAGAGGAATGAACAAAGCCTACAGGAAATATGGGGTTATGTAAAAGGGACAAATATAAGAATCATAGGCATCCCTGAGGGTGAAAAAGAAAATACAAAAGGTTAGAAAACCAATTTGAGGAAACAATTGAGGATAACTTCCCTGGTCTTGCTAGAGATTTATACATCCAGGTACAAGAAGCTCAATGAACGTCTGGGAGACTCACTGCAAAGAAGGAA
Organism: Propithecus coquereli; assembly: GCF_000956105.1. Classification (NCBI taxonomy): domain Eukaryota; kingdom Metazoa; phylum Chordata; class Mammalia; order Primates; family Indriidae; genus Propithecus; species Propithecus coquereli. The sequence goes on from NW_012148952.1 coordinate 3,858,512, forward strand.
TCATCAAGACATATATTTATAAGACTGGCCAAAGTCAACACAAAACTGGAACTCGTGTGAGCTGTGATGTGAAAACATCAAGTAATTTAAAAAGGAAAACCCATCAGGCTAACTACAGACTTCTCAGCGAAGAACTGACAATTCAGAAGGGACTGAGGACCCATCTGAGGTCTTCTTAAACAGAAAAACTGCCAGCCTAGAATTTTGTATCCTGAACAACTAAGTTTCGTATATGAAAGAGAAATAAAGACTTTCCCAGACAAGCAAACACTGAGGGAATTTTTCATGACCAGACCTGCCCTGCAGGAAATACTCAGAACTGCATTATACCTGGATCAGAGCAATAGTCACCCACCAGTGTAAAACCACCCAGAAGTTCATATAAAACAATAGCTAAAGAGGTAAAACAGAGCAGTAAGGTAATACCCAACATGATGAACAGCATCCCACATATCAATTCTATCAATTAATATGAATGGTCTGAATGCTCAAGAGACATAGTCTGACTGAAAGGTTAAAAAAAATGATCTACTGTCTCCAGAAAAACCCAAAAGGACTCAGACAGACTAAAAGTGAAGGGACTGGAAAAAAAATTTCATGCAAATGGAAACCAAAAGAAAGTAGGGGTAGTCATTCTCCTATCAGATAAAATTGACTTTAAATCAACAACAATCAAGAAAGACAAAGATGGTATTATATTATACAATGGTAAAGGGAGCAATTCAAGAATATATAACATTCTCAAATATTTATGTACCCAACAGAGGAGTGCCCAGATTTCCAAAGCAAATTCTACTAGACCTAAGCAAAGAAATAAACAGCAGCATTGTAAATGCCGGGACTTCATCACTCCACTCACAGAACTGGAGAGATCATCCAAGTAGAAAATAATGAAAGAAACACTGAATGCACTCTAGAACAAATGAGTCTAATAGATATTTACAGAACATTTTACTCAAAAACTACTGAACATGGTATAAATCATTCCAAATAAAGCTATTAAAAGATACTCACAGTGGATGCTTACTAAATTTTGTTTTTATTTGGTTGTTTACTTTGCCATTTCCTTGCTAGACTGCAGCAGTTCCTTGCTATTTTTTTTTATTTAGCAGTTATCTCCAATCTCTCATAACATCTGCTTGAAGCCTCATTGTTAATTTTAGACAAAATGAAAATGGATTCAGAATATTCCCTTTTGATTAAATGATCAAGATGTAGGAAAAAAATGGCTGCTCAGATACCCAGAGGGACCTAAATTTAAATTTCAGTCAAAATAGGACTGAGTTTATGGGCTTGTTCTTGAACAAAAGTAGCCCCACCTTGATTCCAAATTTCATAATACAAAATGATATACAGGATTACTACAGATTTTGTAGCATAAAACATAACCATAAAGGTAACTGCTCAATGACTCAGTCAAAAGTGACTATAGAACTTACATTTTCTAGTTATATTGGTCAAAACATATTAATTACATTACATAAGTATGATTTACTACATCAAAGATTTAGTAAATACCCAAGACTTTGTGTAGAATTGAGTATTTCTCTTGGAATTGACTTCTAGTTTTATTCTGCTGTGGTCTGAGAGGATACATGGTATGACTTTTATTTTTTTTGAATTGGTGAGACATGTTTTGTGACCTAAAATATGATCATTCTTGGAGAGTGTTCCATGTACTGATGAGAAGAATGTATAAAATATTGTGTTTGACACTGAAAGGGATCCAAATTATAAGATATAACATCTCTCTCAATGAGTCTGCAAGTGACTCCAGATCATTCTCCAATTGGCTTCCCTGGAATCTCCATGTGGTGACAACTGATACCAGAAGCAGAATGCAGGAGGTCATGGAAGCTGCCAGATAGTTGCTTATCTGAGAGTCATTCTCCAGAATGACTTGTATCCTTTGATGCTATCCATCTTTCATGTGACAATAATAGGCTTGGTATATTTAAGATATTATGGTAAATTAATTTGGCATATTCATGTGCAGCCTTAAACAAATATTTTTTGTCCTCTGAGTAGTGGCAATAAGTTCATATCTCATTTACTGTCTGCAAATGAAATCAGCCCTTAATCATGACCAAAAATGCTCTCGCAGATGCTATTACATGAGATTGAAAGGTCAGCTCTATTTTGAATCAATTTATGAAACAAGAGAAAGACAAATAAGGTTCTCATTAGTGCCTTGGCTAGCAGTTTAAAAAATGTGTCTTTTCAGGGAACATATTCATGAGGAATTTTGAGTGGGAATCTTATAATCCCTTTTAGAAAATAAAACAAACAAATACAACTGACTGAAGAATCTTCTACCCTACAAAGGACACTCATTTTATTTGTTTTAAGATATTTGAAAGAAGTATCATGTCAGGATTGGTGCCTGAAGGAACGAATGTGCACTTAAGCAAAAAAAGAGAAAAAATAAAAAAAAAAGAAAGAAAGAAAATCACCATAAATAGAGGAAGTGTCAGGCAAAGGTAGGAGAGAATAAATGAAGACATATTTTGCTCTGAAACCTCAACAAGTGGTAAGATTAAAATGCGAACATAGAAGGGGGCTATATGAAACACAGGGCTAAGCATCACTATTCATTGGAAATGACCTAACAAGTATGAATAGCAGTGAGCTGCAGAGAAATGAGCATTGCTGCTCTTCCCAGGGTCGTAATCACATGTGCTATTGAAATTTCGCCGTTACTGTTGTCTCATCCTGTACCACTGTTGATCAATATCTTGACATTTGTGGATGGGTGATTAGTGAGTGGGGTATAGGTACTGGTCATGTATAGCCTCGAAAGAGAGGACTATGCAAGGTAGACTATCCATTTTTTTCCAAATTTCACTTTCAAACAGCAACTCTTGCCAGTGGATTCATTTAAAGTATGTCTAGATTGCCTCAAAACTGAAAACTGGTTATGGCAAGAAGAGAGAAGGCGGAACATGCAGAACAATTATTAACACTAATACATTGAGGTCCGACATTTTACTACATGCCTTATGTAATCATTGTCTACTACTTACAACAATCCTATAAATAAGATAATATCATCTTTGGTTTGTAAATAAAGAAACTAAAGCTCAGAAAAGCCTACTATTTCTCCCTGAATCAAAAAAAAAAAAAAAATAGTAAATGGAGATGGCAAGATTTAAACCTACGATCACCAAACTTCACAGCATGTAGTCGCTGCAGTACACTTAGCTGCTTCCAAGCGGGAAACACATATTTCTGAAGTATATGTGCATTTGAAGATGTTTAATTCTTAATATCCATTTTTTTCACATATTTTCCTGAAGATGGACTTTTCTTAATACCCAGTAAAATATTTTCTTCGGTATTTACTAAATCTTTGATGTAGTAAATCATACATATGTAATGTAATTTAATATGTTTTGATCAATATAACTAGAAAATGTGCTTCCTATGAACATGTTTCCAAGCCAAATATAACAATATCTGCTACCAAACAGTAAAAGAGTGTGTGTGTGTGTTTGTGTGTGTGTGTGTGTGTGTGTCTGAGTGTGTGTGTTTCTCTTCTTCAGACAGGTATTTGAAAGTAGTTCAGCTTTCAGCTTGAAATAGTAGGCATTGACACCGTATCAATTGTTTCCTTACTGCATACAAACTACCCGAAATAAAGGTGTAAAGCAAGTGTGGACTGCCTGGACATTTCCTCTGGTTTTGCCTGGGCTTACCTAAGGAATGTATTCAGCTTGAGAGTTAGCTGGAGGCTGAGCTGACCTGTCAGGGTGGGGCCACTGGGCTCCTTTTCCATGTGTTCATGCACCTGGTGTCTAGACAGACTGCCTCATATGGTGGGGACAGCTTCCCTAAGAGGGCAAGCTCCAGTGGGCAAGCGCTCATCAAATCTATGCTCGTGTTGTGTTTGTTGATATCCTGTTAGCCAAAGCAAGTCACAGGGGCAAGCACAGAATCAGTGTTGGAGGGGAACTATACCAAGGACATGGATACTAAGATCTGAGATTCATTAGGCCATATTAAAGTAACGGTCTACCACAGATACCCTTTTGGACTTAAAGACAGCTTTTCTTTAGAGGCATCTTTGTTGTTTAGGCTTCAGAGATATTTGCCAATGTTTGGTGTTTGAGAACTTAAAGGGAAAAGATAGCTAATTTTTAAGGTAGATTCCTAAGGAGGGGAGGGAGGGGGAGTTGTGGTCCATGAGTTGATGGATCACAGAGTCAGCCCTGAATGGCACAGGAGTAGCCTTGAGATGTGGAAATATGTGAGAAATAAAGTACGGAGCATAAAGATATGCACATTTGGCACCCACCATGGTACAACTTTGGCCAAAATCCACATTAGCACTTGTGGAACTGTTTTGAAACAAAGAACTTTAGTGTACTAGTGACACTCAATAGTGATGAACACTACAGGAACACCACAGCGGAGTAGCCTTCAACAGCAGCTCCCTGCATCAGTGAGAAACTATGGCTTCAGTGGACTTTACGGATGCCCGCTTTCTCCCTATTTGCATGTGCATGGCACACTACCATGCCTATGATTGTTAGAAATGAATACCACATGACAGATGGGCAAAAAAGGATACTGTTAGCTAAACTTTACTGAGCGCTTACTATGTGTCAGATACTGTTCTACATACTCTAAAGTAGGCATCTATTGTCATTCTCATTTTATGGAGGAGGAAAGAGGGGCAAAGAAAGGTTAATTAACTTTCTAAATCCAAGTAGGTGTTACATGGCAGAGCTAGGACTAAAAGCCAGGCAGTCTGGCTCCAGAGACTGAGCTCTGAACCACTAGTCATACTGCCTTCCCAGGAGATCGATTAATTAGAAAAGTAAATGGTGTGACGATATTTGCAACTCTTTGGAAATGCATGCTTATTTTAAAAGCATTCATGAATTGGAA
>NW_012148952.1:3865266-3867788 GCF_000956105.1 Propithecus coquereli
GAAAGGGATAAATACCAGTGAATTCTTACTGCTAAATATCTTAACAGAATGTCAGACATGAAAACAAACAACCTAATACTACAATGAGCTTTAAGGAAGAATGATATCTCCCTCTTTTTTTTACTCTATTGTTCTTTGAGGGAATCTCTGCCATTGTCCGGGATGCTATACAGAGTCAACACTTTAGGTTGCAAAGAAAAGAAACAGGGTTGGTTAGGTCAGAGAAGGATGCAGAGGGAAGCTGTGATGTATAGACCACTGTCCGTAGCTCTACAACCTGGCCTCGGGGAGAGGTGGGTCAAGGTTAACCATCATTCACAATTCTAGTGGCAGCAGGAATGATCTAAGAGTACCTCTGGTAACTAATGAATCTTGCTAAACTCTCAGAAGAGATTATCTGTTTCTCCCCAAATTGGTGATCCTACCATCTTCATTACCCAGTTCTTTCTTTTTTTTTTTTCTTTTTCTTTTATTTCAGAATATTATAGGGGTACATATGTTATTTGAAACCCGGACTTAGGGGGTAGGGTGGGCAAGGGCAACATATATAACTCTGCTTTTCTTACTTTCCATGTCTCCACTTGTGACTTTTTTTCCAACACTGCCACTCTGACTTTTCAAAAATTAGAATCTGAGTGAGTCAATTAGTCACTACCTAATACAGAACATCTTAATCAAGCAGAATTCCAGAACTAGGCCAAGTAAGAAGTGCCTAGGCTCTTTTACGGCTAACTCAACCTTTCTACTGTATTCCAGGAAGCGCTAATTCTAGGAAATGTTCAGCAGGGCTCATTCTACCATCAAAAAAAGCTAGAAAAAATGCATACTGAATCTATCTTTTGGAAACTTATAATACATATGGATGTGTTAAAAGCTCTAAAATGCTCAAGTATAAGTGAAAACCTGTTTAACTCTGCTTAATAAAGGAATTTATTTTAAAGGTAGGACTTTATTTTTCTTAATACTTTTTCTCCCTCTAAACCTTTTTAAACATTTCCATAAAGAGCTTAACCATAACTATAGTTTGGGAAGCACTACTCCAGTTAGTTTTAACTGGAACCCTGATATCTGGTCCATAGTTTGCAGGCAGTGTCAGGGAGGCAACGTAACAGTACTCAGCAACTCACCTGTCAGGGACCACTGGTGGACATTTGTCTCAGAAGAAGGCCAAAGTCACGCCAGGAAATTTGAATCCTTGTAACCACTCCAGGTAAACCCCATAAACCATGGGAGGATAACTTTAAAATTAGGACTGACTAAATTGTTTCTAAAGCCAAGAAGATTAAGTGGCTCAACCCGCCAGCCAACTTGGATTCTTGAAGGCCCAACAGTGACTGAAAAGACCAAGCTATTTTTGAGGGGGATGGGAAACAAATTTTTGTCCCTCCTTAAAAAGAGACACAATTAGGCAAGAGGACTTTCAGAAGCAGTCATGATTCGTCCCATATCGACCATTTACCCATTAACTCCTATTAGGATCACGCAGGCAGATGACAAAAGTGGGGAAACGTAGGATCTCAATTTTGTCTTGCCCAGCACTCAGGTTTCACCCTTCCTTTTCGATTAAATAAAGTTGCTTTTTTTAAAATCTCTTTCCTTTCTTTAAAGAGTTGCTTTGGGATAGAATAAATAATGCAACTATTTAGTGTTTTATGGTTTTAGGGAGGACTAGAAGAAATCTACCAATATCATTAAAAAGCCATCCTTGAATTAAAACTCCAGTTGGCAAAATTTATCTCCAAGCTTTTCCATCTCCTAGTTGTCTTAGTGGCATCTGAGTCCTCCCTCTACTTCCATAGGCTCAATGTCTTCATGCTGCAAGCCACCCAGAGCCCCACACTGGTAATCAACATTTTAACTGTTTCCTGGACTCTATCGAGACTCACTCATCTATTGCCTCATTCTATCAGAACTCTGTTTTCTATTTAGTTGAAAATGATCCTTAGTAGAAATGTCTGCTCAAGTGATAATCTACTCTGCCTATGCATATACAGTTGAGCTATCTTTGATTTTGCCAACAATTAACTGAAACTTTAGAAGCTATGACTTGCCTAAAGTCAGAAATATTTAATTTATCCTGTTGAAAATATAGGACTTTATTGATGATGATAAAAATATATTGAATGTGTGACTTTAATGTTCTGTGTTAAGCATATCTTGCTAATTATATTTGTTATTAAATGACACCTAAAACTCACACCTTGTTTTGTCACTTGACCGTTAAAGGTTGGAGTTCCTCATGACATGGTATTAAGCCTTGATCTCTTCTCTCTAGACATTCCTCTTCTCTTTGAGACTGGTGGATCTCAAGGACTCAATCCCAAGGACTCAACTGCCAGTGGTGATATGAATGGCTACCAGGATTGAATCTGAATCCAAGACATTTCCACTTAGCCCTAGTTGTCTACTAGACATCTCCATGAGGCAGTTTTTTCAGGATTTTCAAATTCTGCACGCCCAAAATTCAATTAAGGATCTTTTCTGTGTCCTCCTGTCCTTTCATGGCTAACTCAGTAAGTGGC
>NW_012148952.1:3867838-3868953 GCF_000956105.1 Propithecus coquereli
GCAAGAGGACTTTCAGAAGCAGTCATGATTCGTCCCATATCGACCATTTACCCATTAACTCCTATTAGGATCACGCAGGCAGATGACAAAAGTGGCGAAACGTAGGATCTCAATTTTGTCTTGCCCAGCACTCAGGTTTCATCCTTCCTTTTCGATTAAATAAAGTTGCTTTTTTTTAAATCTCTTTTCCTTTCTTTAAAGAGTTGCTTTGGGATAGAATAAATAATGCAACTATTTAGTGTTTTATGGTTTTAGGGAGGACTAGAAGAAATCTACCAATATCATTAAAAAGCCATCCTTGAATTAAAACTCCAGTTGGCAAAATTTATCTCCAAGCTTTTCCATCTCCTAGTTGTCTTAGTGGCATCTGAGTCTTGCCTCTACTTCCATAGGCTCAATGTCTTCATGCTGCAAGCCACCCAGAGCCCCACACTGGTAATCAACATTTTAACTGTTTCCTGGACTCTATCGAGACTCACTCATCTATTGCCTCATTCTATCAGAACTCTGTTTTCTATTTAGTTGAAAATGATCCTTAGTAGAAATGTCTGCTCAAGTGATAATCTACTCTGCCTATGCATATACAGTTGAGCTATCTTTGATTTTGCCAACAATTAACTGAAACTTTAGAAGCTATGACTTGCCTAAAGTCAGAAATATTTAATTTATCCTGTTGAAAATATAGGACTTTATTGATGATGATAAAAATATATTGAATGTGTGACTTTAATGTTCTGTGTTAAGCATATCTTGCTAATTATATTTGTTATTAAATGACACCTAAAACTCATACCTTGTTTTGCCACTTGACCGTTAAAGGTTGGAGTTCCTCATGACATGGTATTAAGCCTTGATCTCTTCTCTCTAGACATTCCCCTTCTCTTTGAGACTGGTGGATCTCAAGGACTCAATCCCAAGGACTCAACTGCCAATGGTGATATGAATGGCTACCAGGATTGAATCTGAATCCAAGACATTTCCACTTAGCCCTAGTTGTCTACTAGACATCTCCATGAGGCTGTTTTTTCAGGATTTTCAAATTCTGCACGCCCAAAATTCAATTAAGGATCTTTTCTGTGTCCTCCTGTCCTTTCATGGCTAACTCAGTAAGTGGC
>NW_012148952.1:3871013-3871941 GCF_000956105.1 Propithecus coquereli
TCGAACTTTCTAAAATATGACAAACATATAGCTATCACCTGGCACATTATTTAACAAATTGCTAAGGATTTTTATGAACTTTGCACATGCCAGTCATGATTCTTATAAACAGCATCGGGGTACTGTTTCCCATCTGGCTTTAATCAACTGAAATGGAATATAATCAGCATCACAAATTAATAATATTCCTTTTCATGATCCATGAAGAAATGACAAATGGGTAAAAAAGCTGTTAAAAATCACAAAATAATGTCTCCAAAGGGAACATTAGTTAGTTTGATTTGAAGATGCCCCTGATTGCTTATATGTGATTTCCCAAAGCAATAGGTTTGAATGGATGCTTCTGAAGACATTTCCCACTTTGATCATAGAGTCAAATAATGAGTTTTGCCACAGGAAAAAATGTATCACCAACCTCAGCTAACTTTATTCCAGTCTGTGGAAATGGTTACACATGCGTGCACACACACACACACACACACACACACATGGATGCAAACACATTTACATTCAGGAAATCACTGTTTTAGAGGGCCAGAAAAATATTATTTCATAACTGAAGTAATGTTATTGATTTTTGCAAAGCTTAGGTTTATTATAACTTTATAAAGCCTCAGGAAAAGTAAATAACAATATCCCGTCAGCCAAGGATATGCTATCTATATGCATAACTTACTAAACTTTCAAGATAATAGGAATGAAAAATCCAGCATTTAGATTCCTGTGCCTTGACCTTGATTTCAACAATAAGTTAAACTTTTGTACCTTACACCCCCATCATCCTAGTAAAACCAAAAAGGGAAATAAAAAGAGTTCGTAGAGATAGAATAAGGAACTGTTCTAAACAACTCATGAAATACTACTACTGATTCAGATAGACACTTTGATTTAACGTGCATTGGCAGACAATTCAAAAATTATTACTGAG
>NW_012148952.1:3873501-3874277 GCF_000956105.1 Propithecus coquereli
GAGAATTATTTTTTATAGATCTGTGAAATATGATGTTGGTATTTTGATGGGGATCACATTGAATCTGTAAATTACTTTGGGTAGTATGGAAATTTTAACAATGTTGATTCTGCTGATCCATGAGCATGATATGTTTTTCCATTTGTTTGTGTCATCTGAGATTTCTTTCCTCGGGGATTCATAGTTCTCTCTGTAGAGATATTTCATCTCCTTGGTTAAGTATATTCCTATGTATTTTATTTTCTTTGTAGCTATTGTGAATGATATTGACTCTTTGACTCTCATGTTGATTCTGCTGATCCATGAGCATGGTATGTTTTTCCATTTGTTTATGTCATCTGAGATTTCTTTCCTCAGGGATTCATAGTTCTCTCTGTAGAGATATTTCACCTCCTTGGTTAAGTATATTCCTATGTATTTTATTTTCTTTGTAGCTATTGTGAATGATATTGACTCTTTGATTTGACTCTCAGCTTGATTGTTATTGGTGTATAGGGATGCTACAGATTTGTGTACATTAATTTTGTAATCTGAAACTTTGCTGAATTTATTTATCAATTCTAGGAGTCTCTTGGTGGAGTCTTTGGTGTTTTTTTATTGGTGCATAGGGATGCTACAGATTTGTGTACATTGATTTTGTAATCTGAAACTTTGCTGAATTTATTTATCAATTCTAGGAGTCTCTTGGTGGAGTCTTTGGTGTTTTTTAGATATAAGATCATATCATCAGTAAAAAGTGAGAGTTTGACCTCCTCTTTCCTGAGTTGGATACACTT
>NW_012148952.1:3874327-3875771 GCF_000956105.1 Propithecus coquereli
CATAACTATAACTTCTATAGCACACCATTGATTTATTCATTAACAGAACACTACTTACCTCTAATTATGGTACTATTTAACTCATAGCTACTCAAAGAGATGTTTCTTAAATCACTCTGTAAGGTGAAGGCATTAGCTTTTCCATATTTACCTGTATGTCTCCTTTTTCCTTTTGTCTCAATGTTTGCTCCCATAGTTGTACATTGTCAAGGTTGACATATATTTAAATACTATAACTAAATTTCTTTGTTCTTTATCTCCAAGCAGGAGTTAGATCTTTCTTTCTTTTCTTTAAAAGGACAGAAAATAAGTATTTCAGGCTTTATGGAAAACGATAAGGGCTGGTGAGAATATGAAGCTATTGGAATGCTTGTTCACTGTGGGTAGGGATAAAAAATGGTGCAGCAACTACAGAAAACAGTATGGAGGCTGCTCAACAAGTTAAACATGAACTACCATATGACCCAGCAATTCCACTTCTGGGTTTTTATCCAAAAGCATTGAAAACAGGATCTTGAAGAGATATTTGTGCACCTATATTTGTTGCAGCATTATTCACAATAGCCAAGAAGTAGAAACCACCTGAATGTCCTTCAGTGGATGAATAGAAAAAGAAAATGTGGTATATACATACAATGGAATATTACTCAGTGTTAAGAAAAAAGAAAATCCTGTCATATATCACAACATGGATGAATCTTGAGGATATCATGCCAAGTGAAATAAGCCAGACACAAAAAAAGAAAATACTATAAAATTTCACTTCTATGAGTTATCTAAAATAGTCAAACTCTTAAAAATAAAAAATAGAATGACGGTTACCAGGGACTACGGGGAAAGGAAAAAAGAAATACAGAGCTTTAGTGGCTATAGAATTTCAGTTATGCAAGATTAAAAAGTTCCAGAGATTTGTTGCATAACAATGTACACATAGTTAACCCTACACACTACATATTTAAAAATGGTTAAGATGTTTCATTCTTCTGTGTGTGGCTATCCAATGTTCCCAGCACCATTTATTGAACAGGGCTTCTTTTCCCCAGTGCATATTGTTGTCTGCTTTGTCAAACTCTTAAAAATAAAAAATAGAATGACGGTTACCAGGGACTACGGGGAAAGGAGAAAAGAAATACAGAGCTTTATTGGCTATAGAATTTCAGTTATGCAAGATTAAAAAGTTCCAGAGATTTGTTGCATAACAATGTACACATAGTTAACCCTACACACTATATATTTAAAAATGGTTAAGATGTTTCATTCTTCTGTGTATGGCTATCCAATGTTCCCAGCACCATTTATTGAACAGGGCTTCTTTTCCCCAGTGCATATTGTTGTCTGCTTTGTCAAAGATCAGTTGGCTATACGTGGATGGTTTCATATCTGGGTTCTCTGTTATGTTCCATTGGTATATGTCTCTATATTTGTGTTAATACCATGTTGTCTT
>NW_012148952.1:3877208-3878240 GCF_000956105.1 Propithecus coquereli
GGATTTCAAATTAGTACAACATCTATGAAAAATAACATGAATATTTCTCAAAGAACTAAAAGTAGACCTACCATTTGATCCAGCAATCCCAGTACAGGGTATTTATACAAAGGAAAATAACTCATTTTATCAAAAAGACATCTGCACTTGAATGTTTATTGCAGCACAATTCACAATTGCAAAGTTGTGTAATCAATCTAAGTGCTCATCAATTCATGAATGTATTAACAAAATGTCTTATATGTATACTATGGAATACTGCTCCACAATGAAGGATGAATTAAGGCCTTTTGCAACAATTTGGATGGAACCAGGACCATTATCCTAAGTGAAGTATCTAAAGAATGGAAAAAAAAACCCAACACATACTCACTATTAAATTGGAACTAATCAATGAGCACACCTGTGCACAGAGGGAAGTAAAATTCAGTGGAAATCAAGGGGGGAGGTTGGCAAAAACCTACCTAATGGGTACAGTGAATACTGTATGTGTGATGACACATTTATAACCCTGACTCAAGCATAAGAGTCAAGAGTTATAAAATCAATGCATGTAACAAAAACATTTGTACCCTGTAATATTTTGAAATAAAAAAATGGTTAGGATGACAAATTTTGTGTTTATTAGGCTACCTCAACAAAGCCAACATATGTATTTGAGATCAGTGTTTCCATGATCTATCTAATGCTTTATGTTAGCAATTTCTGGTGCACCAAGGGCTTAGTGCATTGTAAAAGAATGTAAAAGAATGAAGTTATACATTCATTAAATTACCTTTTCTATAATTTTTAAGAATAAATGTGTGGGAGCTGTACACTATAGCATGTACTCAGCCTAATATATGGAAATATGTCCTCTTCTAAAAGAAACAAATAAACATATTCTCTAGTACAGTGTTTCTCAACTGGAAGTAATAGTGCTTCTCTAGGTAGAATTTAAAAATGAGAAGTAGAGCTTTTGGTTGTCAAAATAACTGGGTGGCAGTTAGTATCTGGGGACAGAGAGTGTAAAATGCTGCATTGGCACAGGAC
>NW_012148952.1:3881794-3882257 GCF_000956105.1 Propithecus coquereli
TTAAAGTGTAGGAAGTAAAATCTCACTTGAAAATAAATGTCTATAAAAAAAGAAGTGATTTCAACTTTTATTGACTATAAATCACAATGATATATTCTATATGATGTTTATCTCCAATGTATCAGACACTGGACTAGCAAGTTTCTATAGCAAAACAATCCTATGACAAAATTCTTGGATCTTCACACTAGAGAAAACTGGGTAATCAGCAGATGAGGCAGCCTGCCAAACATCACCTTATATTTCCCTAGTAAGTAGAGAAAATGAGATTAAATGCCAGATCAGTCTTATATGAAAAAACAAAAAAGCTCATTCTCTTTCCTCTTTCTTCAACTCAATGATGCCTTTCCACATTGTTAAACTGTATAGATAGCAAGAAAGAGGTAAGGAAAGAGGTATAGGCAGAAAAGAGGGAGACATGTCTGTGTAGAATTGAGGGGAAATAATCAAAACAATAATTAAA
>NW_012148952.1:3883807-3885042 GCF_000956105.1 Propithecus coquereli
ATCTAGAATATATTAATATAAACTCCTACAACTAAATAATACAAAAAATAAATAACACAAAAAAATGGGCAAAAGATCTGAACAGACATTTCTCCAAAGAAGACATATAAATGGTCAATGAGCATATGAGAAGATGTTCAATATCATTAGCCATCAGGGAAATGCAAATCAAAACCACAGTGTGATACCACCTCACACCCACTAAGATGACTATAACAAAAAAGACATATAATAACAAGTACTGTTGACAATGTGGAGAAATTAGAACCCTCATACACAGAAGTGGGAATGTAAAATGATGCAACTGTTTTGGAAGATAGTCTGGTAGTTGTCAGATCTAGAAGAAATAATCCTAAGCTTTATTTGGAATCAAAAAAGAGCCTGAATAGCCAAACCAATCTTAAGTAAAAAGAACAAATCTGGAGGCACCACATTGCCTGACTTCAAATTATATTACGAAGCTATAGAGATCTAACAGAATTGTACTGGTATAAAAGTAGAGACATAGACCAATGGAACAGAATAGAGAACCCAGAAATAAAACCATCTATCTACAATCTACCTTCCCTTTGACAAAGCAGACAACAACATACACTGGAGAAATGAAGCCCATTCAATAAACGGTGCTGGGAAAACTGGATAGCCACAGAAGAATAATGACACAGGATCCTTATCTTTTGCCATATATAAAAATTAATTTAAGATGGATTAAAGACTGAAATGTAAGGCATGAAACCATAAAAATTATGGAAGAAAATATAGGAAAAACTTTTACATATCAGCCTAGGCAAAAAATTTATGACTAAGACCCTAAAGGCAAATATAGCAATAACAAAAACAAATAAATGGGACTTAATTAAATGAAAGATCAATTTATTAACAATGGCTGCCTTATAAATTTCCCCAAACCACAAAGCACAAATGACGTGCATTTCATTTTGGAATTATTATTATTCAATTTGGAAAACTGGGAATCCTGTTTAGCTTCCAATCCATCCCTTCATAGTACCGTGCTTTTCTCTCTGCTTCTCATATTCCCAAGTATGGCTAGAAACACTTTCTATTGATACTTTGATTTTTTTCCTTCTCCCATAGCACTCAGTAGAGCATGAAGGAGCTTGTGCTCATTTGCTCTCTCTAGTTATTTTTGCATCTACCACAAACACACCTGCTCCAGTGATTTCTGGATGCACTAGATGCTCACCATCTGACAGAAACAGTTGTGCTTATTTGTT
>NW_012148952.1:3886442-3890790 GCF_000956105.1 Propithecus coquereli
TTATTCCTTTTAGTAGTATTCCAATTAATAAAAGAGTAAGAATAATAGAACTTGATAATCACTATTTGACAAATACCATATTTATATATTTTGCTGGTGAGAATTGTTGATGGTTACTAAAATTAATGAGCAAAAGGATGATAAGAAACCAGATATTTTTGTAGTCTCAAAGTAACTTCCGACATAATATTTATTAGTTACAAGAGAAAAATTGTCACTTCACGATGCAGAAAACTTTCCTATATCACATTTAAAAAATGATCAAAATTAACCTGTAATAAGACATGTTGATGAGAAACATGGTATGAAGTAAATGAGGAGTGATCTTTGCAATTGTCAGGGTCATGAGAGATAAAGACTGAAGAACTGTCCCAGACTGGGGGAAACCAAGGACGAGTGGCAACTAAATGTGATGTGGGATCCTGGATTGATTCTTAGACCAGAAAATCAAAACAAAACAAAACTAGTGGGACAAAACTGGTAAAATTTGAATAAGGTCTGAAGAATATTAATGTATTATTACCATATCAGTGCTAATTTCCTGGTTTAGATAATTGCATTATTTTTATTATATAAGATATTAACAACAGGGGAGGCTGGTATATAAGAGTGTATTATATTGCAACTTTTTTGTGAGTTCTAAAGTATTTTAATAGAAAGTAAATATAAAGTTGATACATAAAAAATTTGGTGTGAAGGAGGATTAGTTATGATCTCAAACTTGCTTCATTTTATTCTTGAAGAGCACACATTTAAATGGTTATTTCTAAAGACCTTCAAAAATAATACTAAACTTTTAGGTATGCAATGCATCAATAAAACATTCAAAATATAAGAAAAAGTTAATCTATAACTCAAGTTTGACAAACACTGTTTTGTGGTCTTCTCTCTAGGAACCCAGCTTCATGACTTGATTGCCTGTCCTGTGTTCAAGGTCATTGCAGCTCCTCTTGTTCCCAGCACAAGGAGCTAGACCATGAAAAGAGCTGTTGTTACTGCAGTTTCTCTGCTGAGCTTTACGTATGTCTTGATTTTGGTTTGATATGCAACCCATTCTGGAGGTGGAAGATGGAAGGGAAGGATGCTGAAGTTTCTCTAACACCATCTCTGTAAGTACCTTCTGAAGCACAAGGTGGATCTTTGGCTGTCACACTGATATCGCAAAATCCTGCCCCACTCTTCACAACAGGTCAGATAGGAGTTGAAGGAATAAACACTAAACTTACATAGGCTGAGGTGGAGTCAGAGAGATGCCATCATCCCGTGCTAGTACAGCTTCAGAAGACCGTAGGTTGGGGAGGAGTCAGAGCTCTTACTAGTTTTTCCTACATCAGCACTATATATTGCAGCTTTGGAAGGCAGTTAATTTTATTAACATCAGACATAAATATTAAACCACAAATAGCCTCAAAATATATAAATCATCTTGAATATTTTTGATGATCTAATCCTCATGATTAATGGCTCCCCTGATAGTTTAGTATTGTTAATTGAGGACTTTCCCATTCCACTGTCTTAAGAAAACAGCACTTAACTTTTAATTCATCTATAAACTTTTATATTTCTCTAACTAGTAATCATTTGCTTTCTTTGAAAATTAAGGCTACTAAACAATATTCGTCAATGGTTCACTAGTGGACTATCTTGCTGTCAAAATGAATCCACAGGAAAATTAAGCAAACATATAAATAAATAAATCAGTAGAGAAAATGAACTACTGAAATAAAAGAAAAGAGAAGAAAAACAAACATTTCAAACTGCTAGGGCAGTATTCTTGACTTACAATACAAGAAACTTTCCTTCTGAATGTGCTTTAGCTGGAATCCTAATCACCATTCTCTGTGCAGGTAAAATCACTTAAAATCAATATTCTGGCCTTTCTTAGGCTGCTGCTGTCTTTGAAACCAGCATTTGATCTATTTACCCAAAGTGCACTGAAGGGCAATAACTACAACTCACAACCACCTTATTACTCCCTCTGTCCTGAGCTGATTCCAATCTGTCTAACTGCTGCAATGCATGCCAAACATTCTTTCTCTCCCCAAACCAATATTATCACCAACTGTTGATGATTTATTTAGAGGTTGTGAGCATGGACTATTAACTTTGGCAGGAAAATTCAATGTGGATGCGGAAAAAAAAATACTTCCCAGAGGGGGGAATAAAAGAAAGGTTAAAAGAAAAGAAGCAGGAATTGATGCATCAGTTGCTAATCTGTTCTGTGTTGTTTCATCAACACTTCATGGAGAGCGGAAGAGGAAGATCAGATACATTTTATAAGGCCCATGCAAAGGACTCCTTCCTTGGCCACTTAAAACTAACAGTTAGTGCTTTCATCATCTTATCTGTGAGCACTCATAAAATCCAAGCACTAGGTAATTCTTGGCTTAAATAAGATCACGAGGTAGTTTTTAACTTACAGACGGTTGTAATCTAAAAGTTCATATGCAGCCATTAATTCAAATCTCCAAAACAACTGTCATATTTTTCCACAGAAATAAAAAGTTCCTGGGGTAGGTTATAGAAATCTAGTTAATCACATTCTAATCATATTTAACTCTCTTTCCTGACAGCATCTATACGGGCAAAATGCTTTCAGAAATGCTCTTGGAATGCCAGGAGCACATGTCCTTACCAGATGTCCTAACCTGGTAGGTGACTGTTCCTGACTTACTGGGGCAGAGGTCACAGCGGAGTGGGGCTGGAGGGTGGGGGGAGGTGGAGGCTTTGGGTAGGGGAGCATGCAGAGGAGTTACTATCAAGCTGAAGGGTCAGGGAGAATTTGGCATAAGACTTGAGCGTGACAGAAAGGACTGAAGGCTTGGGGTGTGGAATTGGGGTGCAGAAACAGAGGCAGAATCTATTCTCCTCCCTCCCATTACTTCCCTTGTCTCTGCCCATAACCGTTCTAACTCCTGTGCATGCTGGGCTGGGAAGAGCTGAGGAAGGAGGGAAAGAATAGTGATGGTGGAACATAATTTTCCAAATGTATTTCTCTCCTTTCTTCCTTTTGTGGCCACTAGCATTGAGGTAAAATAAAAAAAGAAACGGTTTTGGATAGGGATCAGCAAACCATAGCCTGTGGGTCAAATCTGGCCCATTAAAAGAAAAAGAAAGAAAAAGGTTTACTTGATTGCAACCACACCCATATGTCCACATATTGTCTATGGTTGCTATCACGCTAAATGGCAAAATTGAGTAGTTGCAACAGAAACCATATGGTCTGCAAAATCAAAAATATCTACTCTCTGCCCATTTGCAAAATGAGTTTGTAAATTCTTTTCTACCTTACACCAACATCACTGAGCATTTCCTGCTTTTCCTACTATAGCTACTTTGGCATTGGGATGATGAAGCAGGAGGAAACAGGGTTAACAGAGAAGAGAAAGTTTCTAAGCGGTGGCACAAAGTGCAAACTAAGGACAGGGAGTGAAGAGAAAGTGGGCATCAGGAGAGAATGGTGTACCTCTAGCTGTCCAAAGGAAGTTACCTTTCTTGGAAAAGGTCACAAAAACAAAAAACAAACAAAAAAAATCACAAAGTTTCCATGGACCTCTTTTGCTGGCTCTCTTTTCTCTAGTTGTCTTTGCCATGAAATTTTACATTTTGTCTGCTGTCTGCCTTTCTTTTTAATCCAGATGGGAATCTTACTTTCTCAACTCAGCAATAATTTCTTTACATGCAAGAACTATATTTCTTTCATATATTCAATGGTGTCTGGCACAGTCTAAGTGCATGTTGAGTAACATAATCAAGAATGACCGATCGATGGAAGCACAGAAGCTACTTATACCTGTAGAAACACTCAGAGATAAGAAAATAAAAGATTTAATTTAGTCAGGTGAGCAACCCTGAAAATTCTGAGAATTTACTGATTAAAGAACCATTATTTTTTGCAAATCTTTTAAAAAATTTTTCTGAATTTCAAATAGTTGCAACTGCAAAGTAAATACATTTTTATTAAAGCTGTTTTTTTCTTACTCATTTTAGGACGTCGCATTCTGAGAAGAGTGAAATTTCAGCATTTTTTTTTAATATTGGCTGTCCGTTGCATGCTTGTTATGCCATCACTCACAATATTCTGAGTGGTTGCATATTGAAGAAAAGACACTCTGAGGCCCTCCAGAAGGAAATAGTGTTCAGTCCTTGATCTCTGGTGGCTCTAAACAGATTCAAAGAAGTACTCACCAATAAGAGAATGCCTTTTTGGCATTGTACTAACTGCACTTTTGGCTAGCTTGCTATAATTTTCCCTTAAGGGAAATGAGAATATTGAGTAATGCAATATTAAAACAGATCTAAATATAATATTAGTGACATAATATTAATGGCAATAATTTTATTAAGA
>NW_012148952.1:3891425-3892826 GCF_000956105.1 Propithecus coquereli
AAAGTTTAGGCTGGTACTTCTTTATGTTACAGAAAAATAGATTATAGTTTCCTTGAGAGTAGAGATCATATATCTATTATATATCCTATCTATGAGTACACCAGGTAGCCAATTCGTTATAGAATCATGGAAGGGACAAATGTCAGATGCTAGGGAACCCTAATAAAATCTCTAAAGAACAATTAACCTCCAGAGCCATGAACTTTGTTACATTTTCTGTCCTTGCTTTTTATCTTCCTCCATCGCAAAAGATTTCATAATGTGCAGTATACACAGAGGCTGTGTAATTGATTAAAGGATGAGGTTTCGGTGTGTCAGATTCAAAACCTCCTCCTCTACAACATTCAGTATCACATACTAAGCAGCATTTTGGCTTCAATGAAGCAACATCAACTATCAAATTAATACTGTTAATTTGAATTATATGGCTTTTTAAAAAATTTCTCTTGCATTCAACTTGTATTACTTTATAATTCATAAGCATGTAAAACAAAGAATATTTCCTTAGTTTTATGTATGTAGACTTATAAGTGGCATTTAAATTAAACTAATTTAAATCAACGTTACATGTGTATAGTAGTTTTTCTCTAAGATGTCATCATGAATGTCTTCTCTCCCTTTCGGTCATGCCATTCCCCGACTGAAAGTAGGACGCCTGTCCTTCTACCACCCAACCCCAAATCCACTGGATCATAACTGATTTGGTCAATAGAACTTGGCAGAAGCAATGATCCATGACATCTGAGGCTTGGTCATTAGGAGCCTCATAGCTTCCACCTGGATCCCTTGGAGCACTTGATCTGGTAGAAACTACCTACCATGTAAAATGTCCAACTATTCTGAATCTTCGCTAGTATGAGGAAGCTCACCTAGCCATTTGGAGAGACTATGAGAAGAAAGAAAAACCAGACTAGCCCCAGCTGTTGCAAACATGTAACTAAAGATGGCTTCAATACAGCTTCATGCACTGTCTGACTGTAATTGTCTGAGGGATAAGTGAGAACCATCGAACTAAGATAGTCAACTCCCACAAGCATGAAAACTAATAATACAGTGTTGTTTCAACCCCTCAATTTTGGGGTTATTGGTTATATAGCATTAAGTGACCAAAGCAGCATTTGTAAGAATATATTTTTTCCTCTTACAAAATGTTATTATAGAGAACCAAAATAAAGAAGTTCCCAGTGGCCAAATTTGGGACAATTTGAGCAAGAAAATAATGATAATAATAGATTATGACTCATACAGTAAAATCACTGTCCATGAATCCATACTGATATAAATAATTGAATAAATAGAGGTGAAAGAAGAAACAATTATTCCTTTTAGTAGTATTCCAATTAATAAAAGAGTAAGAATAATAGAACTTGATAATCACTATTTGACAAATACCATATTTAT
>NW_012148952.1:3892876-3893392 GCF_000956105.1 Propithecus coquereli
GAATTCAGAAAACACAAATAAACCTTCACATTTATGGTCAATTGATTTTCAACAAGGATGCCAAGACAATTCAATGGAGAAAAGCAGTCTTTCAACAAATGGTGCAGGGACAACTGCATATCCACATGCAAGATAATTAAATTGGATCCTTCTCTTATACCATATACAACAGTGATCTCAAAATAGATCAAAGACCTATGTATAAGTGCTAAAATGATAAATCTCTTAGAAGAAAATATAGGGATAAATCTATGTGACCTTAGATAAGCTGTTAGTTTCTTAGTTGTGACACCAAAAGCACAAGCAACAACAGTAACAAAAAAATAAATAAATTGAACTTCATCAAAATTAAAAACTTTCATGCTGCAAAGGATACAGGAAAGTGCACAGACAACACACAGAATGGGAGAAAATACTGCAAATCATTTACCTAATAAGAGACTCATATCTAGAATATATTAATATAAACTCCTACAACTAAATAATACAAAAAATAAATAACACAAAAAAATGGGC
>NW_012148952.1:3899942-3901948 GCF_000956105.1 Propithecus coquereli
AGCTACTTATACCTGTAGAAACACTCAGAGATAAGAAAATAAAAGATTTAATTTAGTCAGGTGAGCAACCCTGAAAATTCTGAGAATTTACTGATTAAAGAACCATTATTTTTTGCAAATCTTTTAAAAAATTTTTCTGAATTTCAAATAGTTGCAACTGCAAAGTAAATACATTTTTATTAAAGCTGTTTTTTTCTTACTCATTTTAGGACGTCGCATTCTGAGAAGAGTGAAATTTCAGCATTTTTTTTTAATATTGGCTGTCCGTTGCATGCTTGTTATGCCATCACTCACAATATTCTGAGTGGTTGCATATTGAAGAAAAGACACTCTGAGGCCCTCCAGAAGGAAATAGTGTTCAGTCCTTGATCTCTGGTGGCTCTAAACAGATTCAAAGAAGTACTCACCAATAAGAGAATGCCTTTTTGGCATTGTACTAACTGCACTTTTGGCTAGCTTGCTATAATTTTCCCTTAAGGGAAATGAGAATATTGAGTAATGCA
This sequence comes from Propithecus coquereli, assembly GCF_000956105.1. Taxonomy (NCBI): domain Eukaryota; kingdom Metazoa; phylum Chordata; class Mammalia; order Primates; family Indriidae; genus Propithecus; species Propithecus coquereli. The sequence goes on from NW_012148952.1 coordinate 3,900,446, forward strand.
ATATTAAAACAGATCTAAATATAATATTAGTGACATAATATTAATGGCAATAATTTTATTAAGAGACATTATACAATTTAATTTTTACAATCACTATGTATGCCAGACATTATTAACACTGTCGGAAAATGAGTTCATGAAAGATTATGTAATTTAACCAAGGTTACATGGTCAGCAAGGAAGCCGAGATTGGAATTCCAGTCGGCCTCTACCGAAACTGAATTTCATATCCACTATTCTTTGTTTTTCTTCCAAGGTGGACAGTTGTTTATTTATGTATACACACTGCAGAGTTCCTAAACATTATCCTAGATACCGGGAAATCAGGGTAGGAACAGTAGACATTAGTTTGTAATTCGGTTATCATGGAGCTTATAGTCTATTTTTATCCCATCATTAATTAAATAATGGGTATTAATCAACTAATCACACAAATTCATAAGTGAAAGTTGTGACAAGCCCTATAAAACACGAGGTGTCGTAGGGAGATCTTAGCAGTCTGGAGGACGAAGAAGTTGCCCCTACTGAAGAGAGCATTTCAGGATGAAGGGGGAGAAGTGCAAATGGCCAGAGTTTGAAGACAGCAACACATGTTTTAAGAACTGAAAACAGACCAGTGTCGCTGGAGCATGGACTGAGGAAGAAAAGAGCTTTCCTGTCCTGGAAAGGAACACAAACACACAGGACTGCTGCCATCCATGTAAGGGATTGTGCCTTTGTCCTAAGAGTAAAGGAAATCATTGAAGGGTTTTAAGTAAACAACTGATATCATTTGATCTCTATGCTTAAAAAAGAGATCATTTGGTCTGCAGAGTGAAGAATGGATTGAAATGCTATTTGGAACCACATGGCAGGTGGTGGAGATGAAGATAACTTGAGCCCCCTGAGGAGGTATTAAATAGATGTGTCAGAACCAGTTACTAGGCCGGGGATAAGGAGTATTAGATGTTCAAGACGACTTCTAAATGCCTAGCTTGCATTCATCTAACTCTTCACTTGCACAACTATTTCCTCTACCAGACAGAGCCTCCCAAAAATTCTCTGGGCAATTTACGTTGACTTCATGCCTGTGGCTTCCTTAGTTCTTGGATACATACAATTGAATGCTATAGGATCACCCAACTCATTTCGTTGCTCGCTGAAACTTTGTGTTAAAAGGATTTGGGAATGTATGGTGCAGAATAGTAAAACCAGTCATGCATCACTAGAAAAAAATACCAGCCTGCTGATGTCCGTTTTCAAAAGAAAAAACATAACTGCTACTAGAATATATTCTGTTACTATGTTTCCTTGATTCATGATTTAGGTTGAGAATAAAGAGATTTTGTTTTGTTGATGTGTTTGTCACAGTAAAATTAAAACAAAAGGCTAATTACCAGTATCCTGTCTAACATTTAAATGTTTTAAAATAAATTTGAGAAGTGTTCTATATACATGTCAATACAATTAAGCCTTGGTGTAAGAGAGCAACCAAAAGTCCATTGCTACTAGAATCCTGTGACT
>NW_012148952.1:3906616-3908401 GCF_000956105.1 Propithecus coquereli
TCGCACTCATTATATATGCATATATCCATCCCCTCCTCCCCTCTCCCACCTGCCCAACACCCAGTAAATGTTATTCTTATATGTGCACTTCGGTGTTGATCAGTACAACACAGGAATGTTAAGTCTGGGATGGTAAAGCCCCGGAGAAGCCAGAAAATGAAGACAGCTCAGGACAGAGTCAAGAGAATCAGAAAAAAAGGGAAGCAGACACTAACTCTGCGTAGTTGAATAATTTGAGTGGGGTTTTAAATCACTGGCAGCAAAACACATCCCTCCAAATATATTTATGTTATCTCACTTCATTCCATCAAATATAAGAAATAGGTGGCATCCCATTTTACATTTATTAAACTTAGTAACATGTGTTGAGTGTCAGGCACTGTGCTAAATGTATTTTTGTGTGTGTGTGGATTATCTCATTTAGCTCTCAAAACAGCTCTCAAGTTGTGTTATCTCTCTTACCATTTTATACAACATGAAGCTGATGAAGGATAAATAATTCCACCACAGTCAGGCACCTAATACATGAAAGAGTGCAGGTCTGAGGAAGCCTACCCCCAGATTTCCTCTGCAGTGCCATTTTGTTGAGTAGAGGGACTTTCAACCTGCTTTCATTGTTGTCCTTGCTCTTTTCCAGGGCAAGCAAAAAAGGAACAATTAAAAGAAATCTACAGCTGAAAAGCAAGCCCAAGTAAAAGTTAAGGGCTTGTTTTCACTTCAGTTCAGAGCTTTCCTTCTTCCTGACACAGATGCAGAGCTTCTGTCTGTGACCAGCTCTTTTTAAAAAGAGAAGGTGGGGAAGAGATGGGCGGATTCAGAGAAATGATTTCTTATTAACCCGAGTCTGCCTGCCAGTGACGTCTTTCTACAGCAACAACATCTGGGATACATGCACAGTGTAACACCAATGCCTCTGGCAAAATCGCAGGCTGGATTGGAAACAAAACACCGAATTCAAGGAAATCTGTCATATTGTATTGTGGACACTGAACAACCAGTTGAATACAGTTAAGTATGAAATGGAGTTTGCTGACCTCCATTCACAAGGTAGAGGCATGCATTGATCAAGTTGACTCAAGGTCTGAGGCTTTCCTCCTCCTGGGAAAAAGTCCTTTGGAAAAGGGTCAGTAACATGGAGTTTTGATTTTATTCTGCCTCCCAATTTTAATTTGTCCTCTTGACCCTTTCTTTTAACCAGTCTCCTACTATTTTTATGTCCTTGATTTGATTAGTATTTCCCCTGGTTTATAGAAAAAGTAACTTTTTAACTTTTATTTCTCCATAAAAATATACTTTTTTCCTTAAATTATCCATTGCTACCCACAGATGAAAAACTTTGCTGTGAGAATCATATAAGAAAGTAGCAAGCACTCAAACTAGTATGTCTGTTAGTTACCATGTATTTTTCATCCCTTTTAACTAACATTTTGAGGGTAGGAACTGTAGAGGTTTCCATGTTAATTTACAAGGTGTCTAGTAAAATTCAAAGCAATGAATGAATGAGTTAGAAAATATATAGTAATTTCTCCTTGAATGAAATAAATATGAATATCATTAGTGACTAATTAATGATACATTTTTCTTGTCAGGAATATTAATTAAAGTATTGTAGATGCAACCATGGCTGCATAACTTACTAGGGAAGAGATGCAGTATCATTATTTCATTTTTTCATTGAACAAACATTTATTGAGTGCCAACTGTGTGCCCAACTATACTATACTAGGTTCCAGGGCGGTGTATAATAAAGGACTTGGTCTCTGTCTGGGTACTTAGGAAACAGAG
>NW_012148952.1:3908451-3910632 GCF_000956105.1 Propithecus coquereli
TTAAAATAATATGTTCTCTTTATCTAATAGACTTGACCCATATGTGTTTATCTAAGCATAAGATGTCAAATTTCATGGAACCATGTCCCCCTTGTAAAGGAAAAGCAGCAAAAAATGCTAATTATTTGCAAAAATCTGATTAGAATGCAAAATTCCCCAGATCAGTAAGGGAGAGATATTGTAACAGCTTTGTAATTCTTTGCCTTAGTGGTGTCTAGAAAATTTATCCAGCTGTGAAAAAAATGTCAACTTGAGCCTTCTACTTTTTGAAATGTCAACATACCTTTCACAAAAATATCCCTGAAGTATAATCTAGAAACTCCAAAAGCCACATCTTAGACTTTGACAGCTTTTATTTAAAATAGTTAATTAAAACTGTTTAGCTATTTTGGTAAAAAGACACACATATATGTGACTAGAAATTATAACTAATCTCATTCTCTAACTATTCTGAAACTATTGCTTGCAAATCTCTCTCTCTTTTTTTTACCTTACAGATTTCAAAGGCAGAGCTTACTTAAAACTATGTAAGATAAATATTAAATAATTGCCTCACTCATTTGTATTGATTTATCTATGATATGCTTGTGATAAATATTTAATGATGGGGAAAGGTAGGAGAGAAAGAAAGAGAGATTGAGGAATACAAAGGGAATGAAAAAGTGTAAGCAGAGAGAAGAAGAGACTAACAGGGAAGGCGAGATGGAGATCAAGGGCAGAGGAGAAGGAGAAAAAATGAAGAAGAAGGAGAGAAGAGAGAATGGAAGAAAGAAGAGAGAGATGTCAAGGGAAAAGTATCAGTTAGAGGTTGGATTCACTAATCATAGTAAAACCATACCAAATTTCCACTTCTTGGTATATTATTAATATGAGTAAAAATCACTATAATGAGGCACTTCTGATATTAACAGTAACAAATCAAAGTTAACTAATCAAATCTTTAATTTAGCATCGGGCAAGACCAATAAGGAGATCTACAATACTCAGCAAATGTCACTGAATGTCTGGGGCTTGGCCTGAGCTTGCCAGAGGCTCACTTAGTCCAACTGTCCCAGCTCCCTATAACACAGGCCTGCTCTTTAAATTAGGAACTTCAGTAAGAGAATGTGCAAATGCTGCAAAATCACACTCAGCTCTCACTGGGAGATGAAAAATAACTATTCACCATTAAAGGAGGAAGGATGTTTTAGTCAAATAGAAAGAAAGCCATTAAATATGTGAATAAATGTGTTTTCCAGGAAAGAATCAAGCTTAAGTGTTCTAGCATTGACCCACAGAAAGATTTTATGCATTTATTATTTTCATACTTAAACATTTATCATGAAACACACTTAAGCATAGCTGCTGTGTATATAAAACTGCTTTCTATTTTATACTCTTAGAAAGTCTTGTGTTTACAAAGAAATAGAACATATGTAGAAATATAAGTTAACAGATTGACAAACAGCCTTTTTAACTTCTATTTTTTAACTGCATTTATCAACAGAGGAGGTGCATTTTTCTGACATCCTTATATTGATTTGTGCTAGTATGCTTGCTATTTTGTAAAGACTGAAGTCATTTTCACTTGTGTACATCCAATTTTGTCAACTGTATTTTAAGTTCCCAAAAAATGTTCATTCCAGAGTCTTGTATTTATTTTGATATCTCCAAATGGCTCTATATTTGATAGAGCCAAATGAATGCCTTGAACTGATAGCTTTTCTTCCTAAGAAGAAGAGTGGAGGGGAATAGGGAAGTATGAGTATAGGTAGATTTCATGATTGTAACAAAAATAGAACCACCGTTCCTTCTGTCAGTTATTCGGTTTACCACTTTTAGGAATATAAATGGCTCTGTATAACCTCCTTTGAAGTTTCTTTAGTTAAATTTAGTTGTTACTAGGTCAAGTTTTCATTTCTTGCATGTTTATACATTTTTAAAGATGAGGGGTGCTTAAGAGCTCTTGTGGTAAAGCCAAGAGAAGAAAGGATGGATGGTAAAGAAAGTAATCTACATTGAGTTTCAATTACATGCCAGACACAGATGTAGGCATGTTCATATGTTGTTATAATGCTGTTCATTTTTATGCATTATTCATTCGCTCTTCCCCTTCTGAAGAGAACCCTATTTTCATTTGGGTATCTATCCCCCCTCACTATAATCATGCATCTTAATAAAAGCTACATCTCTCACCAGTGT
>NW_012148952.1:3912177-3915841 GCF_000956105.1 Propithecus coquereli
GAAAAAGTAACTTTTTAACTTTTATTTCTCCATAAAAATATACTTTTTTCCTTAAATTATCCATTGCTACCCACAGATGAAAAACTTTGCTGTGAGAATCATATAAGAAAGTAGCAAGCACTCAAACTAGTATGTCTGTTAGTTACCATGTATTTTTCATCCCTTTTAACTAACATTTTGAGGGTAGGAACTGTAGAGGTTTCCATGTTAATTTACAAGGTGTCTAGTAAAATTCAAAGCAATGAATGAATGAGTTAGAAAATATATAGTAATTTCTCCTTGAATGAAATAAATATGAATATCATTAGTGACTAATTAATGATACATTTTTCTTGTCAGGAATATTAATTAAAGTATTGTAGATGCAACCATGGCTGCATAACTTACTAGGGAAGAGATGCAGTATCATTATTTCATTTTTTCATTGAACAAACATTTATTGAGTGCCAACTGTGTGCCCAACTATACTATACTAGGTTCCAGGGCGGTGTATAATAAAGGACTTGGTCTCTGTCTGGGTACTTAGGAAACAGAGAAGTAATCAAAAATTGCAAGATAGTATGATAAGTAAAATGAAAATTGCACTATGTGCTAATGTCCCAGTTTAATCTGTCACTTTTACCCCTGAAACATATCATATTATTAAGAGTTTTGACAATGGGGGAAAAGATAGTCTAAGTCTCCAGTGATCACTGCTCTAAACCTCAGAGAATGATGTATTTTCCTATTTAAAATTCACTTTCAAAATGATTATGACTTAGGGAAAACATGGAAATAAATGAAAGGTATTACTGCTGACAATAATATGGCATCTTGTTTTGCTAGAGCCAGAGCACTTATTCTTGTCAAATAGAATCTCATTCATCTTCCTAAATTTTCTCATATAAAATGATGAATATTCATCTGTAAAATTTATGGAATTAATATCTTTCAAAATTACCAATTCACTGCAGTTTTTCTGTTGCCAGTTTGGCTTGAAGACAAATTTGTCATCAGGTTTGCAGTCAAATTCATTCACATAAACAAGAGACTAAACACTCACCTAGTTGCTACTACTTAATCAAAATAGCTAACCCCTCACCCTCCATAGCTAATAAGTGTCAAAAAAGATATTCAAGCCCAGAGCTGCGTGCAGCCAAAATTCTCCCCTTAATACCACACTACCTCCCGGCATAGTCAGTGAAGAGTAGACATTTTAATTTTTGTTTTGTTTGAAAACAAGAATGTCTCACAACATCTCAATGGACAATGGGAGAATGCTGTAAGGTTATGATGTCAGGCACTAAGGGAGAAGGATTTCATAGGAATACAAAAGACTTCAAACACTGAGCTTCTAGTAGGGTAAAGGAACGAGGGTCCTTGGCAGCCAGGTCAGGCCACCAGTCCCCTTGCTGGTGGCAGAATGGTGTCTCTGTCATGCTACCTTGGCCTCCTCCTTCCTATTTGTTCCAGTCTACTTTCTGTGTCACCTGTGCTGTTATTTATTTATTTTTTTTCTTTTTTATGTAGACTCTTTTTAACCCTATGGTTTCTGCTCACTCACAGTTTTTCTCATTCAAAATTTCAGATTGAACATCATCCATTATAGCCTCCTTGACTCCTTTATCATCACATTCCTTGAGTTTCTATCACACTATGTGTTGACTGGCTTGGGCCAGGGAACTTGTCCAGGAGTCAGGAATATGGACCCAAAGAGCAACAAAAAGTCATCACATGAGGGCTACCCTGTCAATAGTTGCTTTGGAATGACTTCCTTTGACAAAAGCTGTGGTAATGGCAGACAATATTCTAGATGTGCTTATGGAAACGTCCTGTCCTCCATGTCACCCTATACGAATTAAAACTAGGTTTCTGTACCTGTAAGGCAACAAGGTGAGGCTCTGTGACAAACAGAGATGTTGCAAGTCTGGAAATCAGAGAGGGTGAGAGGGTCTTGTAGGATATCTATTATACTCTACCTAAATTATGATATCAACCAGTGTCTGATCAAATAGCAAGTCAGGGTCAAAATCTGCTTTTGTGTCAGCTTTGGTCAAAAATTGTCAACTAACATCTATGGAGTGAAGAAAGGCAGAGTTAAGGAGGCCAGCTCTGGACTTAGACTGAATGGGTCTGAATCCTAGTTCCACATTATCTTGATGAATGATCTCAGTGAAGTTAATTTCTTTAGGATTCAGTCTCTTCATACCCAAAATGAGTACAATAGTAGTACCCACTTCATAGGATTTCTGGAGGATGGAATACAACAATCCATATAAAGATTTAGAACAAGGCCAAGGCCTGAAAAGTAACTGTGACAAGTTGTTATCATTGCTATATGTCAGGCTCCCTGCTATGTGCTCTACTCGTATAATTTCATTTTAATCATCACAACAACTCTACTGGGAAAGTGTTATTACCTGTCTTTGACAGAGAAGGTGGTAGATCTGGGACTGGAATTAACGTTTTCACAGGAACTTCCAGTCTAATGATTTGCAACTTTATAAAAGCTTCCACTCAAATTTGAGATTAGAGGTTAAATTATGATCTCACACCAGGGAGAAAAAAGGAGCTGAGTTTTGGAATGGGCAAATGACTTTTTAAGGTTTCAAAATTATATTCCCACAGTGGTATTAATGCTTGACAACCTTAATGCTCTACAACCTTAAAATCCTTCTTAATTCAACATATGAGGAGTAATGGCAGTGCAAAGGCAGCCACAATGCAGAGTCTTGGAGTGCATAAAAAGCATCTGCTTCCCCATAATGTCTCAATGAATCATTATGACAAACAGAAATAAAGCCAATGCATCTCACTATATAGCTGATGCTGCTTTTCTGCTCACAAGGCACAGAAGTTAATTATTATGAACAGATGTGCTTAGATTGGACAAGAATTTATACTCCATGAAATTCAGCATGGACTAAAACAACACAATATGGTTGGTATATTTGTATTTCTTGGGTGGTTGTTGAAAGGGATGTACTGCTCACCATCTCAGAATGTTCATTTAAGGTCCTTGAGAGCCTTATTCTCCTATTGCCAACCACTTTGCATACATTTTGGTCTGGAAGAATCCACTTTACACATCGAGATTACCATGTTGCCTCATTCTTATAGTGCCTGTGATTGGTTGGTTTAGCTGTTGATGTGCCAAACTAATGAAGCCAGAATTATGGGTACTATCCCCATCTAGGGAAGTTAATTTTATTTAACATGATGGTAAGGCATTCTTATCCCTTCTGTAGTAGGTGACCAAATAACAACATGTGGATTCATTAGCACAAACACAACACTTCTATAATAGCTCAGAATGTATGGGCAGAATTTTAATATACAAAGCAGAAGGCATGAACAATTCATTAATTAATTGAAAATATACTTACTTTAGATTTACCAAGTTCAAAAAATGAGCTATTTACTATTTAGGTCTAAGATATTCAAAGATGAATAAGAAAATTTTCCTGTTCTACACTGTACATAATTTAGCCTATAGCTAAATAGACATAATGCTCTCAACTACATCATATGTTCAGTGCTAAAATGGAAAGAATAATTTTCCTAAGGCTAATGAAGAAAAGAAGGATGATGAAAAATTCCAAAATTTCAGAGTTAAATATGGGCTGACTGCTTTGTGAAGACCTTACATAATTACTTTCATTTATCTCACAGTTAATTTACAGCA
>NW_012148952.1:3917161-3919258 GCF_000956105.1 Propithecus coquereli
CCACCTCTAGTTTTAAGAAAATTTGGCAAACCATATTTTTTTTAAGCGGGACACATCTAAAAAAGTCAAGTTTCTGTTATTAGTGAAAAGGAAAAAAAATAAAATTGTGCAGTTGAGCAATCCACTAGAACGCTATACTACAGTGTCTGATGTGAAAAATACAAATCGATAAATAGGTTGAGTAGATCTTCTGAGAAAATGGCAGCAATAGCCGTGATAGCACCTTTGCAGTGCTTTGAACTTTATGAAGTGCTTTTGTAGTCTACGCAATAGTGAACATGAAGTGATTAGACAGTAATGGTCCAGATTAAAGGGGTTCTGGCATGCAAATACTGTGACACAGAAAGTGTCACAACACTATTCACTGAGGGATTCCTAACAAGAGCACTTTAAACCGCTCCTCTGTGGCTACAGCAGACAGAAAGGAAGGAGATACTGTTGCATCAGCTTTAGGTGAGGGTTACAGCTGTTGGTAGCATCATGCAGCCATGTTCATTATCATGTGAAGAAGAAAGTCAGCCTTTGCAGAGCACACTGGAGGCAAAAAAACCTTCCTCAGAAACCAACAGATAAGCACTGGTTCCATAAGCTTTGAATGAGTGCATTTTGACATTTTTAACAAGTGCTCTGAATCAGAGAAAAACAAGTTTAACATTGCTCTGTAGCTTGTTAGATCTTTGAGGCTGGAGGTGGACATCATGGTACAGATTGCATGAGATAAGACAGAGGAGACATATGAGCATTTCAAAACTTGGAAGAAGAGTAGAAAACAGAACAGTACATTTTCAAAGCTGCATGGGTATTGTATTAATACAAGCACCTTAGCGAAGAGGAGCTAGCTCTGGGTCTCACTGCACGTCCCTCATAGAAATACACACATACACTACTGTTTTTTTAACTGCTCCCCGATTTTTTTGTGTTCAAAAAACCTCAAGTTGTAGAACACTCTGTTCTTCACAGGGATACAGAGATATAGAGAAATACCTTGTAGGAGATATTACACTCTGAGTAAAGACTTTAGGGTCAGAAACAGTAAAATGGGTAAACAACTTCCATTAGAAAATTCTGCTTAAGGAGTATTATTTCTAGATATGCCATACATTACACCTTTCCATGTGATACAATTAATCCTTCAGAACAGCCTTTGAGAGAAGCTATTCCTGTTAGAGATAGGAAAACTGGGGAACAAAGGGGTTAGATGGTTAAAATCAAGGGTACACAGCTCTTAAGAATAAAGACAAAATTCAGATAATTAGATTTCAAATCCTATGCTGTGTCTGCTTGAAACGGTTAGAGAAATTTGAATAATGTTGGCTTGTGGCTTTCCAAGGTTATTGTTCTCCACTGTGTACGTCTCTATGTTCTCTGTATCAGCAGGTTGGATTTTAGGGAAGGCAGAGTAGACTAGTTCAGTCTTCGGCTTCAGTAAATGTATTTGGGATAAGCTTGGCACTACATTGCACCTCCTGCGGTGGGTACTAGACTTTGGCCCACCCTGAGAGTAGTGGTGATTGGTTCAAAGACATGATTCCAAATAAGGACATTAAGACTCAATACCTGGACTTTGGCTGAGAAAGGAAAGGTTCTCATTCTCCTGCGGTTGGTTAAGCCTGGACTAGGAGGAACTTCCTCATGGACAGGGAAGGACAGAAAATAAAGCCAGTGCATAGGGATGTAGAGCCAAGAAGAAAACCCAGGCCCTGACCACTTGAGCCCCCAGATTCAGTCATGCTTGAAGCAAAATCTACACCCCAAAGTTTTCAATTGTGTGAGACAGTAAGGTCCCAATGTTTGTAATAATCTTATTTGAGTTAGATTTTCCGTTATTATAATGGAAACAATCTTAACTAATAAAGTTAGTTTACAGAAGATAAAAATATGATATAACTATAAGATGTTATTAATATTGACTAATTTAAAATAGCTGCATCTAACCCAGCATCAATAGTTTTTAGAGTCCAAGTATAATGAGTTAGTAAAAGTTTTACCCTGAGAAAATTTGGGATTTTTTTCTTCTGGAGATATTTGTGTATAAGTTATAAGAGCATTTGATTAGAATAGTCTAGAGTCCTTAAGGTTTGTTTGTTTTACTTGACA
>NW_012148952.1:3923424-3927428 GCF_000956105.1 Propithecus coquereli
CAACCTTTTCATTTTTTTCATTTATATCCTGAATTTTTTTTTTTTTTTTTGGCTACTTTGTGATAGTTTTCAACTTTCTCTCCAATTCCATTCATCTTGTTTGCCATCCATATTCTGAATTCCCTGAATTCCATTTTTGACATTTCAGCAATTTCCTTTTGCTTTGGGTCCATTGCCATAGCTCTATCGTGATCCTTTGGGAGTTTTAAGTTGCCAGAATTTTTTTGCTGGGTTCTTCTTACATGAAACTTCTTCTCTCAGCCCAAGGCTGATAGGTTTTCAGCACACCTGTTCTCCATTGCTGGGCACTCTCTTACTTTGTGAGAAGGAGGAGAGGTCCCTAGATAACCCTTTGGGGCCTATTCCAGAGGATTAACTGGGCAGAAGTGGGGCAGATGCACTGAGAACCTATAACATAGCTATTCTCTTGTGTTGTTGTGTTGATCCCCTATGGTTGTCATAATCCAAGCTGATGCTGGGGGTTATTCACTCAGATTGGTTTATCAATCCCCAAGCCACTGTTGGAAGCTCAGGCAGGGGCCTGTGCAAGACTCTCTCCACAGAGGCAGGTGGCATGACCTTGGCTCATGCCTGGGCTGGCATGGGACTTTGACCAGTGCCTGGGCATATGGAGGGAGCTGGGCCAGTGCTGGGGGATCTTTGTATTGAGTGGTGAGTTGGTCCTTAGGTTACCATTGAAAGTTCAGGCAGGGGCTAGGTGAGTTCCTCTCCACTGAGGTGGACAGTTGTGGGTGATTGCTCTGCCCAGGTCTTTACACAGTGGTAGGAGTGGCTGTTTGGCAAAGCTATCTAGGCAGTGGCTGGAGGTGTCACGGCTGTGTGCCTTTGCTCCATATAGGTCTAGGTGTAATGGTGGTACGTGGTGGGGGGCAGCTTGTGGCTAGCAGAGCCATGGCAGAGAGCTAGAATGCAGGCATGGCATTGTGTGATTCCACAGGGGTGTGGCCTGCTGGCAGTTACACAAAACCAAATGGCATGGCCCACTGCACTGCATGCATGACCGTGTACGTGTGGCCAGGCAGTCGGCACATCAGGCTGGGGGTGTGGCCCATTACGCAGTGCTCATGTCTCTGGGGACATGGACCTCCACATGGCAAGCAGGGCCTGGGGGCTTGTTCATCCAGTTGGCATGTAGGACCAGCAGGCATGGCCTGGTGGTTGGTGGATGTGTCTGTGGGGGCGTGGACCTGCACTCAGCACCTGTGTCCATGGAGGCGAGGGCTTTGTCGTAGGACTGCATGGGATGAGGGACTTTTTCACTGATCATGGTACAGGACCATGGGGCCATGGTACCTCCATACCTGAGAGCTCAGAGTGATGTCAGCTGCACAACCCAGGAACTGAAGCCAGTGGGTCCCTGCGGAGCCCGCTCTCCGATGCAACTTCACTTTATGGTTTCGAAGCAGCTCCCCGATCAGCACAGAGGCCTGTGATGACGGGGTGGTGAGCCTCACACAACTCAAGTCACAGAGTCTGTGCAGGGAGCGTGGGGCCCTGGGGCTCTCTCCTTTATCTTTCCCTTCTCTACAAGTAGGAGTCTCCCCCAGGTACCTTCCCATCTTGGTGAGTGGAACGCCCCATCCCCATCTCCTTCATTCTGTCTCCTTTCAGTTCTCTGATGATTCCCAATGGTCTCTGTAAGAGCGTACATCTATAGGTGGGAATCTACCTGCAATTTTTGATCTTCTCCCAGAGAGCAGCATGTTCAGGCTACTTCTAGTCCACCTCATTGGCCTCCTTCCCCTCAGGTATAGCTTTGTTTCAATGATATAAGAACTTCTAGATATGTCTGCAAACTATTAGGAAGGAAAAAAAGCAGGTGTGTTTCTATGTATATATGTATAAAAAGATGTTTGAAAGGTTGTTCACTAAAATGTAAATTTAACAGTAATTTCTTTAAGCTGGTGAGTTTTTGAGTGATTTTTATTATAACTTTTTCTCAATGAATTCTGTGAAACAATGAGATTTTTTTCAAACATAGATAATCTTATCATGATAAAGCAAATTATATTTTGGAAACCAGGAAATATCATATAAATACATAAAACAAACAAAAATTATTGCTTGCCTGATATCTGTAAATTGACAACTACGTGTTAATGTGTGCTAATGGACAACTTAGGGATATGATATATCAACTATTGGTAGTGATTCTAAATGATGTCTAAAATAAGCCTTCAAAGTGGCATGTTATACATCATGGTACTTCATTACTTATAAAGCTCCCCTGCACAACTTCAAAGCATAGAATTGCTTCCACAAGATCTTATTCATAGATAAAAGAAACCTAAGCAGAAACTAAGCTAGTCTGGAACCTAATGAGGAAGCTCGGTAAAAATCTTCACACACTGCTTGAAAATGCCTGCTGCCTTATTCCTGGCGATCTTTTCTGCTTGGAGCTCAAATAGGGCAGAGCCATCTTCATCATCACTAGGACTTTGGTATAAGTGTGTGAGCATGAGTGCACACATGTGAAACATTCTAGGAGTAGGTTGGGCAGCAATAAGAAGGTGTTAATTGAAATCTTGGAGGAAAGGAAAACAGGAAGCCTGAATTCTTCCTTCTACGGTGTATCACATATACTTAGGAGATGAGAGCACCGGGGTAGACTGATAAAGAGCTTGTTTGGTAGGAAATGGTTGCCTTATTTGCACCCCTGTCTTCTTGCCAGAGGAGTTCTTTCTTCTTGTCAGCTGGTAGCAGCTCCTGTGAGTGAGCTCTAAAACTCCTTATATCATTGCAGAGAGTCTCCAGAGAAACATCACAGTTGATGAGCTTCTGGAGTTGTCTGACTATCAAAGGCATCAAAGTCAAGTATGATAAATCCTAAAATACATGGTAATCCTACAGTTTACTCTCAGAAGATTACAATTTATGCTTGTGGAACATAAATTCAATTTATGTCAGTGTCCAAATTGTACACAGAATAGAAAATGATTATCAGTGGTGCATAACCATTGCTTTTCACCGTTCATAAAAATATCTGTTTGATTTCTCAGGAGCAGAAGCCTGATAGTGTTGTTAGGGGCACATTTCACATCTGGCACTTAGCATTTGACATTCCCATGTCCACACTCCAATAAATAATGCTACAATTTATCCAAAGCATTCTATACCTTCTCTGATGTGTATATCTTCAGAAGGTAAATGAATTTCACCTTTGGATTGGGGATGAAGTGGAAATTCATATTGATTCAGAGCTTCCTATTGTTCCTGGGTTGTCAAGATATGTTCCTAGAAAGTTTGGTGTGTCTTTTGTTCTTTTCCTGCAGGTGACTGCTGAATGTTCACATAGTGGGAGGTCTGCGTGTTACTCTGGCTGCAGGTGGTCTGTTGTAGGAGGGATGAATAGGACCCTCTTACAGGCCTACTGGTAGCACCAACATCAGAGATGTTAGTAAGGCCCAAACCAACTTGAAATCCTTATCTCATAGTTCTAATAGGGCCTGCATATGTTGTTAATTCTGAAAGAGTTGCCTACCCCAAAGTAATTCTTCCCTTTCAGGTGATATGCCTATTTTGTAAAGCTGCTGCAGAAGCCCATGTTTCAAACTAGTTCTTCAACTATAAATATAAACGAACAACCGAGAATCCCAAGACATATGTGGAAAACCAACAGCTTAATAGAAAAAGAATGAGATGAACAGAGATAATGCAGATTATAGAAGAGAATTCAAAATAATCTTGTTCTCAAAGATTTAAGAGTACACTGAATCAACGAGAAGAAAAAGAGGCTCTTACTCAAAATATTGTTGTTGGTTCTATCTATCTAATCTTCCTTATATTTTTGGAAAAAGAAAAATCTGAAAGTGAGAAAGAAATTATTAGAATTTAAGAAATATGTTAAAATAGAATAAATAAGCCTGAAAAACATATCTGGACAATAAAATAAAAACATTCTTCAAAGGGAAAAGGAAGAGATGAACAATAAGAGAAAAGTCATAGTGTACAGGGTAAGTATAAGAGATAAATGTCAGTGTAGA
>NW_012148952.1:3937123-3938555 GCF_000956105.1 Propithecus coquereli
GGGCAGTGGGGTGGTCCTGCCAGATATTTTCAGAGGTCCTGTCCAAAGTTCACATCTATAATTCTTTTAAAAAGACAACAAATCTATACAAGAATGCACAAAACCAATTATTAAAAAATAAACAATGGAGACAAAAATAGAAAAGGCAAAGCAGTAACATGAGCCAAATATTTGAATCTGTTATGCCAGTTATTGAGAACTAATTGTGGAGATGTGTTTTTGTTTGAGGAGATTGAGTGTATTAGAATGGACTGATCATGAGCAAGGAAGCCACCATCACCCTGATTTCCTCGTCACTGGAGCTTACACCTGGGGACTATCTTTCTAAGCCAGATGGAGGCTCAGCTAGCAGGAGCTTTATTCTTTACCCCACTCACTCCCATTTCTGTGCAGTTACTGCTTCCAAGGATGAGGATAAGGGAGTTTAGGAGGTTTTCAAAAATCTCTGCAATTTATCTGACCCTACATGTGCACAGCATTTAATTGTAGAAAATGTCATTTAGCATTCATTGTAATATTGGAGCTAATCAACCTTTATTAAAACTCAGTAGCACAAAATGCTTTAAAATCCTATCTGCCATTATTAGTTCATGGTCTCTGGTAATTACATTGTTCTCAATCCCAGAATCTGAAAGAGAGAAGGAGTGCTTTCTCCACCATTCCTGACAGGTAATCGTTTAGCTTCGATAGTCCTGTTAGTGGAAGCTTAGTCACTCACAGATTAGCTCCTCACATTGAGGGATATCTCTATTTTGTAGGAAGTTCTGTGTTGGTTTGAGTAGCAAATTGAGTCACTACAACTAAAAAGGTAATACCAGATGATTGTTAGGAAATAAATGAAAGCAAAAAATATAAAGTTTAAGTGAAGTGAGTTAGCTGAAGAAAACCAGCAAAAAATTCTAGTTGAACACTATACAAATGACAATAAGTTTGGAAACAACATATAACAAATTCTCTTCACAGACTAGGGGCTTATGGGTCAATAGAGAACATATAAAAATTGTCATGTGGAATAGGTGAAAAAAAAAGTCATTTTCAACGCAAATGGATTTTCTTTTCCCAAAGAATTGTGATCCACTTTCAACATGAGGAAAATGGAAAACTGACTTTTGAACTTCTGGGTTAACTCAGAAGGTCAAATTACTTAATGATCATTAGTTTTGGAGGTCCCCTCTAAATCTCACATTTATAATTCTTTTAAAAAGACAATAAGTCTAAGTAAGAATACAAAACCAAGTATTAAAAAATTATAAGCAGTGGAGACAAAAATAGAAAGGGCAATGCCATACATCGGATGCCATCGATTGGGTACCCAATCAAAGGCAATGGTTGTTATTAAGTATTATACTATTACTTAATTATAACCATAAAACATGTACCATAACAAAAAAATTTAATGTAACTCAATCCTCAGTGAGTGGAAGAGGTCAGA
>NW_012148952.1:3938605-3939290 GCF_000956105.1 Propithecus coquereli
CAGAGGTTTGAGTGTGTCCATCCTCCAGACAGTGTGCACTGCACCCATTAGGTGTAAATATATCCATTCCCTTCTCCCCTCCCCACACCTGCCTGACACCCGATGAATATTACTACTATGTGTGCACTTAAATGTTGATCAGTTAATACCAATTTGATGGTGAGTACATGTGGTACTTGTTTTTCCATTCTTGCGATACTTCACTTAGTACAATGGGCTTCAGCTGTATACAGGATAAAACAAGAGGTCCTAGATCACCATTGTTTTTTGTGGCTGAGTAGAACTCCATGGTATACATATACCAGATTTTATTAATCCACTCATGGATTGATGGGCACTTGGGTTGTTTCCACATCTTTGCTATTGTAAATTGTGCTGCTATAAATATTCTAGTGCAGATGTCTTTTTTTATAGAATGTCTATCATCCATCTCTAGATTTTCAGGCTGTATAAATTACATGCTGGGGACACTTATTCCCTCTATTCCACATATATTTAATAATAAATTTTGAAAATTTAATTTCCCTGTGAATGTACAAATGCACAACAGTTGCATAGGAAACACACACATGCACATACATATGCAAACACATTGTATAATTACTGGACCAAGATGTGTCACTAAAACAGTAGATGAAATAGAGATGACGTACCATACATTATCATTCAAAGAAAAAAAGGAAGG
>NW_012148952.1:3939340-3940327 GCF_000956105.1 Propithecus coquereli
ACTGTACTCCCCCCTCCACCAGCTACTGCCTACCTCTCTATGCCCTTCACATCAAAACCTGTCACAAAACAAGGTCTTTTCTTCTTATTTCCCGCAGTTGCTATCTCCAATTCTCTCTTGAACCCATGGCAATCACGCTTTTGTAATCCCTCCCCACCTTGGTACATCTGTGCTTGTCAAGTTCAACAATGACCTCCAATGTGTTACATCTTATGGACAATTCTCCAATCCTTTCAGCAACATTTAGCACACTTTGTCATTCCCTCTCTCTCCTTGAAGCATTTCCTTCTTCTTGGTCCAACACTCCAGACTCTCCTGGTTTTCTTCCTACACCACTGGGCTCTTCTCCTCAGTCTCCTTTGCTGGTTATTTTTCATTTCTCCATCTCTTAGCCTTGGCACACTCCTTGGACTCTTCCCTAGTTACAGACAATCCCTCCACAATCTCATCCGGTCCCACGGTTTCACTATCAACTATGTGTTGATGACTCTCCAAATTATATCTCCAGTCATTCTAGAATAACCATTCTCTCATAACATTTATAAATCCCATTAATCCTGCTCTCAAACCATTTGCAAATCTGACCATTTCTTACCTCTAATGGTAGCACTTTGGTCCAAGTCACCATTGTCATTCCCTGGATGGTCCCAGTAGCCTCCTAATTGGTGTCCTTGCTGTGTCCTTCTACGTATAGACTATTATCCACTGGAAAGCCATGTAAATCATACCATATCAGTCTTGGGTATAAAACCTTCAATGGTCGCCCACCCTACTCAGAGTAAAATCAAAAGTGCTCATAATGCTTTACACAGTTTGTTTCCCGTCCCCCACCTTTCTGGCCTCTCTCTCTTTTCTCCTCCTGGCCTCTTCTGTTCTAGGTTTACTGCCTTTGGCTGTTCACTGCATGCAAAAGGCTCTTTACTGTCCTGGGACTTTTATATTTCCTAGACATAAGCATCATTGACACTCCCCTGACCCTTAAGTCTT
>NW_012148952.1:3940377-3942001 GCF_000956105.1 Propithecus coquereli
CTACCTAAAAAAGTATAAGTGTGATCATTCTGTAATGTGTCAAACTGGCTAGTTTGCATTACATTTTCCAGAATCCCATTACTTGTATATAGTCATGTGCCACAAAACAACTTTTCAGTCAGTTAATGATGGACTAGACATACTTCAGTGGTCCCGTAAGATTATAACAGAGATGGAAAATCCCTATTGCCAAGCGACGTCCTAACATCATAGCCCAGTGTCTTATGCACATGTTCATGATGATGATGTGCAAGCAAACCTACTGAGTCGTCAGTGATTTAAAAGTGTGCAGTAATGCCCTAGGCCTTCACATTCACTCACCACTCACTCACTGACTCACCCAGAACAACTCCTAGTCCTGCAAGCTCCATTCACGGTAAGTGACTTATAAAGGTGTTCCATTTTTTATATTTTATGTCATATTTTTATTGTATATTTTCTATGCTTAGATATATTTACATATATCACATACTTAACATTGTGTTACAATTGCTTACACTATTCAGCACAGTAACATGCTGTACAGGTTTGTATCCTAGGAGCAATGGGCTGTACCATAGAGCCTACGTGTGTAGTAGGCTGTGCCATCTAAGTTTGAGTAAGTACACTCTATGATGTTCACACAACAGCATCACCTGATGAAACATCTCCCGGAAAGTAACCCCATCATGAAGTAATGCATGACTCTATTTCAGGCTAGAATGGGTCAGAAGAGAGATTCTTGGAGATTTGAGAAGGCTATGGAAGGCAGAAGCCATTTAATAGTTCATATATATTGTTGCTGATCTGCGGACTTGCCTCCTGGGCATGGAGCAGTAGCTAAGCCTACAACTGCCCTTCCATTTTCCTTACATTCTTGGACTCCAAGGTGTGTGTTTAACTCTGACAGAGGTCTCAGCTTCTTCAGGATACCCTCCTAAGCAAGGTCAAAGACAGCAAGAATGGACATGAGTTTCAATGCATCCTCATGGGTTCCAACTAGTGCTTGTGGGGTCCAGCCTACTTGTGAAATTCTCTTCCTGACTGTCCATCCTGTAGACTCTTAAGCTTCAGCATCAAACGCAGAGGCTGTTGTCAGCCTTGTAGAGACTGATTAACCAATTTCAACAGCTGTGTAAGCAAAGTGCCTGTAACAAATTCATATCTCATACTGGTTCTGCTTCTCTAGTTGATCCTGACTGATACAATGAATGCCTGATTGGCATAAGATTTCTGACCTGCACCATGGGGAAAAAATTATTTTAAAGCCAGCATTCCATATTCAATCAAACTGTCATTTCAGTTTAAGGGCAAAATAAAATCATTCTTGAATACATAGATCTCAGAAAATTTACCACCTCAGGACCCCTGAAAAGTAACCTAAATAAAATTAAACATAAATCAAGAGAAAGGAAGTAGAACTAAACCTAAGTTCAGGTCCTATTTTGTAATCCTGCCACAGGTCTAGAAAAGCTCATAGATATTTCTTCAGGAAGATGGCATTCACCATTTAGCAGACTATATCATGAATATCCCACAAGTATTATTATGAATTATATATATTATAAATTATGATGCACTGTTGCTAAGAAAACTACATATCATCTTTTGTTAAGCAAATAAACAAACAAAACTGGAAACTCTG
>NW_012148952.1:3947048-3948361 GCF_000956105.1 Propithecus coquereli
TGTTGGGTGGTATTTTGTGCTAAAAAGGTTATAGACAAAGGAGTTTAAGAAAACTCAGTTACTTAAAAAAAGTAATAGATTTCTTCATTGCAGCAATTCTAAGAGCCTTCAATATTGAAGGTAATTCTATATTGAGGATTTCTAAATGAAAAGTCATTTGGTCACAGAACCCCACCCCTTTTTCATGTAACCAATGAATCTCTCCAATAATTTGCACTCATTTACTTTAAGAAACATGTTTTGTAATATTTACATTCTTCCTGGCTTCTAAGTATTGCTATCCTCCAAGACTTGAAAAAAAGAGGATTCTTAAGCAAATATAAGCACAGATAAAGGTACATCAAGACATCTGCACTTGAATGTTTATAGCAGCACAATTCACAATTGCAAAGATGTGGAAACAACCCAAGTGCCCATCAATAAATGAGTGGATTGATGAAATGTGGTATACGTATACCATGGAGTAATACTCAGCTACAAAAAACAATGGTGATCTTGCACCTCTTCTATTATCCTGGATAGAGCTGGAACCCATTCTACTAAGTGAAGTATCCTAAGAATGGAAAAATAAGCACCACGTGTACTCACCAGCAAATTGGTTTCACTGATCAACACCTAAGTGCACATATAGGAATAACATTTATCGGGCGTCGGGCAGATGGGAGCAGGGGAAGGGGATGGACATATACACACATAATGAGTGCTATGTGCACCGTCTGGGGGATGGACACACTTGAAGCTCTGACTCGGGGGGGGCGGGCGCAAGGGCAATATATGTAACCTAAACATTTGTACCCCCATAATATGCTGAAATTAAAAAAAAAGAAATTAGAATTATTATCCCCTTTCTAGACAGGAAAATTGAGGCCCAGAGAGGTTAAGTAGTACAACCAACCCCACATAAGTAGTGAGTGAAAAAATCATGATTTGAGCCAAGGTGCCTACATTTCAAAGTGAAGGAACATTCTTTTCATTACACCCGATTGTCTCTAGGTCTTAAACCTACACATTTTCTCTGTGCTTTCTCCAGGTAAAAACTGGCACCACCTACAATCTTTAAGGAGATGAGTCCAAAAATATATGTAATGTCTCTAGAAATGATTATTTCTTGCATATTTAAGTACCGTCTCCCTCTCTGTACATGTGTGTCTGTATGTACTGTGTGTGCATTTTTATGGCAACCTTTTATGTCAGTTTTTTATGTCAATATTGTCTCATTCTTATTGGCTTAAAACCATATTGTATCCTTTCAATCCACCACAATCCTTTGTCCCATATATAAAATTGGCTATTAAAGAATTTTATTTCTTAAA
>NW_012148952.1:3948725-3951779 GCF_000956105.1 Propithecus coquereli
TAAATACAACTGTGTTAACAGTAGATTGGATTGTTATAATAATACCAACACAAATTAAACTTAGTAGGTTCTAAAATATAAACATAAAATAAGCAGCTCTTTATGTGGAGTATAATTATACCACACATGTCACTCCCAAACCTAGACGTCCAGGGGAAGTTGCTAATAGGATGGCACAGTACTCAAATTTTCAGTCTACACAAATGTTTCAGAATTTAATTATGAGTTTGCAGTTTTGCAACTGTCACATTACTATCCACTGTCTAATTGTAAATTCTGAAGTGCCTTGGATCCACATTTTGAAAAAAACGATTGTGTAGGAAAGTGTTTAGCACTACTCCAGATTAAAATGCATCTGTAATTAATTTATAGCTATACACACAGTTAACCAATTAGTTATGCTATTAACAATGGGCCTAAGTTGTAAGAAGTAATACTGGTATAGGAAGCATTTTGAGTAGTCCTGAAAATTAAAAGATATTTTCAAATTGGATTTGTTTAATCATAAGACAGAGAAGCTAACACTCCATATCTGGTTCTAGAAGCAGGGATTCTCAATCGCAGCACTATTGATATGCCAGAGCTATGCCAGTAACACCCAGTAGTGACCATCAAAAACATCTCCAGATGTTCCCAAATGTCCCTTGGGAGGAAAATTCACCCGTTTGAAAAAATACTTATCTAGAGAGAAAGGGAAGCAACACTTTTGGCCCACTCTGTTATAGCAAGGGACAAAACACTTGTACTCTCATATAAATTCATAGAGTGGTGACTGATAAATTATATAAATTCAATTCATGATCTCAGCATTATAGAATCAGGTTGCATAATATTTTATCATCTCATTTTTCTTTCTCTAGAAATACAATATTGAAGCAATTTGTAAAACATGTACACAAGTGAGTAAAATTGATACAGCCTCTACTCTCTAGGAGATTAAACTCTCCTAAGCACAGTTCTTTTTTCCATTACTTGATTTAAGCATAGAAAAAGTGTTTTATCGCAGTAATTCTGATGTGTTATAATTTCTGTATTAGACTTTCCAGAATGAAGTCATACATTCATTACCTGCTACTTTTGTTCATCACATTTTTTGCCAAAGTTCTGAACTTACCATACTGGCACACAGATTAATATTTACTCAGTAAACATTTATTGAGTAATTGTTATGTATGTAATGTAGGAATATTTGGGGCATTGGGGAAATAAAGATGAATAAGGTCTATTCTCTGCATTTTGGGAGCTAAAAATAATCTGATAAAGGAACATTCAAATATAAATTGAATGTATAATATAACTGCAAAACATCAAGTGTAAGGAACTTGGAAATGTACACTGAGAACTTATTGCAACTGGGAGAATGGAATTGCTTGGAGAAGGAGGTAATATTTGAGATGGGACTAGGACAGGGCATAGGATCCTAACAACTGCAGTAAGAATTCTAGGTGAAGAGAAACCAAGAGTTGACGTATGTTTTGTGGGTTATGGGTAATGCCTGGACAATGGCCAGTGGACGAGGGATCTGGGAGACAGCAGTGAGAAAAGTGAAACAGCGTATGACCTCAGGAAGTCATGCAGGGAATGTGGGATGGCTCTGAATGGAAAAGGACAGCCACTGAAAATTCTTGAGCAGGTGTGCAAGACAATCAGATGACATACTCTACACAGATGAGTCTGGCGTCAGAACTTGCTAAGAATTTGTAAGAAATGTTCCTGGAGACAGAGAGAGTGTTGGGAGGGTTGCTACAATTCCCAGGTAGATGTCAACAGTGATCTAGAAAAGAGGGAAGAGACTGTGGAGCCTTATGAAGACAAAACTGACAAGATTCCTAGGCTGATTCTCCCTGTTAATGCGTAGGTGAAGACACAACTCCGTGAGATTGAAAATAAGTTCATGTTTAGAAACAATCAACTTGAACTATCTGTATATGGTCTATAGAGTGAATGTTCAGCAGAGTAGAATTTTCAGCAGGCGAATATTCTGAGCCTGGAGTTGAGAGAGATATTTTCCTTCAATCCCTTGAATCCTTGGGGATTATCTCAAGAGTTTAAATCCTGGGAAGAGTTGGGAGGATGTGGGGAGACATTACAGATGAAAAAGACAAAAGCAAAAAGGAGAACCATGAAAAATGATACCCATGTAAGGGTTGAGTGGAAGAACAGAAGCCAGGTTCAGAGATTTGGGACCTGACCATGAGGGAGGTGGAGTGAGCACCAAGAGAAATCTACAAAATAGGAGGAGAGGTAAGGCATTTCAGAAAGGAAACCTATGCAGGCTAAAAAGAGATTATTGGATTTAAAATTTGATAATAATGGAAAATCACTGGGAAAGAGGTTTCTATGGACATTAAGCCATTTGATAAAAGGTCTTTTGTCTTTCTTCCTCACTACCCTTGAACCTGTGTCATGGTATTTTCCCTTGGAGTTTAGAATAAAGAAAAAAGGACTTTCTTCTTTCCAACTCCAACTTCACCTCTATATTCAGTGACATCCCCCCATCTCCAGAATCATGCCCATTCAAGTGTTTTCTCCCTCTCTTACAGCCTCAATATTTTTCCACTACTATTTATTTCTCTTTTGTCTTCACATTGGTATAGGGTAGTCCTATTTTCGCTATTTGAATCTATAATGCTACTTCTTTCCTGGTTTTCTTTGAAAAATGTTCTATAAGGTCATCTAGTCAATATTTGTTTCCTTTTAGTCCTTGATCCCCAAATTATGATTTTTAAAAAATAACTACAATTACTTTGCTGAGACTAGACTCTGGATACTCAGCTATGTCAATCCACTCGATTGCCAAATCTTTTCTTCCATCTTTATTTACACAATTAAAAAAATTGATAATATCATATGCATATGTTTTTAAATATTTCCCCTTTGTGATTTTCATGATACCATGATACCCACATTTCTCAATAACATTAAGATGTTGGGTGGTATTTTGTGCTAAAAAGGTTATAGACAAAGGAGTTTAAGAAAACTCAGTTACTTAAAAAAAGTAATAGATTTCTTCATTGCAGCAATTCTAAGAGCCTTCAATATTGAAGGTAATTC
>NW_012148952.1:3953654-3955235 GCF_000956105.1 Propithecus coquereli
CAGTAGACTTTGAAATTCACATTTGCATTCTGAAGGGAAGATAGTTCTGTAACTGAGAACCATGCAGCTAAAAGAGAAATTTTTTGCTTTGAGTTTTGCAAATGACTGCATGCATCAATTGAAAAAACATTGCCTTCCACCCATCCTCACCCCCAACATCCATTTCATCAGTGAAATATCTGCTGGGATGTGGGTGGGGTGGAGTTGGAAGGATGTGTTACTCTGTCCTTTGCATCATAGTTTATTATGTTAAAAATGGGAGACAGGCACAAGACATGTCTAAATCTACAGTTAGTTAACACTGCATTCCTAAAGCATCATGCCTTAGGTTGCTCGTCTCCTTTAATATTCATTTTTAATTTTTACCAATTTAAAAAATGTGCATATTTTACCTACAGCCACAAAGATAATCCTACCCTAAAACATGCAAAGAAAATGAAAAATACCTCCCAAAATCATTATTCACTTACATTAAAACACAATATTTGCTCTGAATTTAACACTTAACTCTCAAAACCAGTGCCTACAGTATTATAAAACTCATTATTGTGTTATAATATGAGGATATTTTAATTTGGAGAGTGCTCTACACTGTTGATTTCATTTCTACATTTTAATCCAATCTTACTTTATTTATGTACTTTAAAAATTATAATATTTAGGAGAGATGTTTATAAAATTTCTTAAAATATTTATAACCAATCATTTTGTATCAGGTGTTAATAAAGAATATTATGCCTTCCAGTAGTTTATTCTAGTGTTGATGTCAGAATTAAAGTTAGAATTCCTCCCAAGAGTAATCTTTAATACAAAGAATATTGGGGTCTGATCACTTTTTCCTATGAGATGAACATGGTTATTAAAAATGATGCCATAAAAGTTACTGAAAATGGTGTGTTTAGATACGCATTTGTTTCTTGCTTACATCAGAAACCCAAGTACATTGATTTGGGAAGTGGAGTCACACCCTCCCTTCTCCAAATCCACAGGAGAGTTATTGTCCAGTTTTTACTCATTTATAAAACAGTTAAACCTGTACCTGGTACAGGGGGTACCTGAGCTAAGTGCGCTACAGTTGTCCTACATTCTCTACTAGCAATGCTAACAGCTCATGGATAATGTAGCTCGTTTTTGTCCAAGTCTTGAAGTTAATAGAAGAATCTTCTCCACTACTTTCCTTTCCAGAAAACCTTTCCCCTCCTCCTTCCACATCAAAAATAAAAATATTTTTATTCAGAAATTAAAAAGGCTATAACTATCTCTGTTTGGGGCTGTTGCTCAGTCATAGTTCAAACCTGTATATTTGTCTTCCTTTCTGAATCTACCGAAACGACTCTTTGTTTGTGATGTATGTAGATGAATATGACAGAGAATAAACCTGTGCAGATACAAGGTTAAATGACTGGAAACTTCCTCCATCTGGAGAATAAAAGTCCAATGTTTCAGATGTAACCTCTTTGTCTCCTAAAATCCAAGAATGCTTGGCAGCAGAAAGAAGAGCATGACTGGCTGATTGGCTGTCTTGACATTCCATAGGCCATAATAACTACTTTATTTTAAAGTGTGTGTTTTTCTGTATTT
>NW_012148952.1:3955799-3966873 GCF_000956105.1 Propithecus coquereli
ATCAAAACTATTATGTAAGGAGACTGTGCCTTTACTGTGACAAAAACTAATTAAGGAAGAACAAAAGATTTGACAGCGATTACAGATCTGCCTCCTTTGGTCTACCTAAACATTGTTCAGTGAAAATAAACCAAAAAAAGAATGCAGGTACTTCAAGGAAGTCAAGGATATCTAAAACAAGATGACTTCGATCTCCAGTACTATCTCTGTATCCATTATAGTGCCATGGATGTCAAATCTTTCTGCTGATAGGCTATATTCACAAGCTGATGAATGGGAAGACAGTACTGTCCAAATAAAAACACTGGAAAATCCATTAAGTCAATTTTAAAGTACTCACTATAGATAGCAAAATAGAAATCAGTCCATAGACAAATTCACTTCCCCTCTAGGAATGCTAGCATCATCACTTTTTCCTTTTTTTTAACTACTAAAGTTTTACCCTGTTAATGGTAGTTTCTTCAAAGTGTATTAAATATTTAAGTTTTTTTCTTCTTACTTTTCCATAAAATCTCAATCAAATTAAGCACAAGAGATAGGCAGAAATAACACCTGTGTCTCCCTGAAGTATAAGACAACTAGGATGATGGAACCAAAAATTCCTGTCTCCTTGGAGATAGTATAGATGTTTAGCTACAGCTGTAATTCTATATGCTCTTCTACTCTCCTCATGTTCTCCTTTTATAATTGAAAGAGTATTACATAAATGAATTCTTAACTGTGGACCAATTAATCAGGTCAGCAACACAAACACAATGAAATAAAACAAATGCTACTTCTGTTTCTGGCTTAGAAATCCTAAAAGAGCCTTTCAATGAAAAAGACAAAAACAGTAGATAAAATGTATATCTTCTAAATGTATTGCTGGGCTGACCCAAAAGAAAGGAACCCATAAAGCCCAAAACAAAGTGAAAGCATGAGCCCCTGCAACGGAAGCAAGAAAGATAACTTTTATCCTGAGAGTTTCTATCAAATATTGGAGACCTCAGTTTCCACTTCATTGGCTTCATAATGCACAGGAGGAAAAAATCTAAGGCTTGCCTGCTATGGAGAATCTTTTAAAAGTCCCACACTAAAAGCAATGACAACAAAAGCTAACCCTCAGTGTTTAGGGATGGACTAGCCAGAAATAAACTTGCCAAGCAAAAGGCCTCAGGAAGGCCACTGATAATTCTAAAACGGCATTGGATGGCAAGAGGAAAGAATCTCTCATGAGAATTTATAACCTCAAGCTGGTCTTCCCATAACATTATGTTCTGAGTTCATGATCCCTTTGTGATACAAAGAATCCTCAAAGAGAAAATTAAATTTAAAGTTTTTCCAGATTAATAGGGCTTCCATGGGAATGGAAGAAACAAACACAGATAAACCCTTTCAGGGCAGCTCAATAACAATCCTCAAAGAATTCCCATGGATGAGATTGCTTGTAGGAGTAGAATGAGAACTCCAGAGTCAAAAAATGTATACTGCCATGGTGGCACATTCCTGTAATCGTAGCTAATTGGGAGGCTGAAGCAAGAGGATCACTTGATCCCAGGATTTCCAGGCTGTAGTACACCATGATCACACCTGTGAATTGCCACTGCACTTCAGCCTGGGCAGCACAGCAAGACCTTGTGTCTGGAAATAATAATGATAACGATGATGGTGATGGTGATGATGATGATGACATATTAGTTTCTTAAGGCTATCATAACAAACTGCCATACATTGGTGGCTGAAAACAACAGACATTTATTCTATTACAGTCTGGAGGCCAAAAGTCTGAAATCAAGATGTCAGCAGGACCACTCCCAAAGGCTCTAAGGGAAAAATCTTTCTTTGCATCTTCCAGCTTCTGGGGGAGTCAGATGTTCCTCGGCTTCTGGCTGCATCACTTCAATGTTCTCTGTTTTCTTCTGTGTCTTATCAAAACACTTGTCATTGGCTTTAGGAACCACTGGGATACTCCAGGATGATTTTACCTCAAAATTCTTAAATTAATTACATCTACAAAGGCTCTTTTTATCAAATAAAGTCACCTGTGCATGTGACTTTAAGATGGATTAAGATGTAGACATATATTTTTAGGATTTATAATTCAAGCCACAAAAACGCATGGAGAAAGAAGACTCTGCCTATGAAAACCAGCAAGAAATACAGACAGGAGAAACTTCTCCACACAGTATAAGACAAGTGAGTCCTCTTTTTCCTCTTCCTTCCTCCCCAGGCTGACTTTCCTTCCTAGACCCAGCTTTTTCAGACCTTTGCAATGTGTTCACTTACATAATCACTTGGGATATTAAATAAATCATAATTTTAAAACATATACTTTTATTAAGACTTCATGCTCTTTGTTCTCTGGAGTGATTATATAAAGGGGATTGATCTCACTGGAGATTAATTTATTATTATTGTTTATTATTTTATTTGATGGTTTTTAAGTAATTTTAGAGACAAGATGGGGTAGAAATGTCTTTCCTTTATTATCTTAAAATTAGAGACCCATCCTTCTACTTTAAAAGTGCAGACTTCCCCCCAGCCAAACACCAAGAGTTTTCCAATGTTGGTATCTTATTTAGGAAAAACTCAAGTAGGTCACTTGCTTTAGTCTAAAGAACTATCAGGTTTCCAGCTGGAGATCTATTTAAATTGAAACTCAAAGAAGAATCCTTCTAAGACAGATGAAATATCTTGCCTTTTATATGATGATTCTACATCATTTAGGAGCAAAATTTCTGCAGAACTTACTAAATGGTTTTGCAATAAAAAATGATCATTATGATAGTCCAGTATCATAGAGTAGCAAAAAGTCCAGGTTCCATTTGGAGTTAAATTATTCACTGCACAAAGACGCCATTTTTAAAGGGTTTCATTCATACAGTAAATATTGCTGATCTAGATATTTTATAGAAATTTTCGAACAGAAAGTAGGCAAGAATCCTGTAGTAAAAAGATTATATTATTATATTTTTGTGATGTATGGAAGTAAAATGTCATAAGGAAGTGATCCCTTCTTATAATTTACACAAAGTCCCTGTAGATCCTGAGAGCAGTCCTGAATCAAACTACCTGGCCAATCACATTCATCCAGAAATGTTTTGACAGGGACATCATTTCCAAATTATAACCTGTACAACAGGAAGAGAAACTTAATTTTAAATATGCTTTGTAAAAATGTAACTGTGAAATCATTATAATAGATTTGGTCCCACAAAATATAATTTTGATACATATAACCCTTTAGCAACAGAGTGGTCAGAATTTAAGAATAAAGCATTTCTTATCAAGCCTCAGATCATTGGCACCTGGATTATGAACGAAACAGAAAAATGATCAATCTGATGATTCTCTGAGGGCTTTTCAGAGATTTCCCACACCGTCTAGACATTGATGATAAAAGGAACTTCTACTCAGATGCAGAACCTCATTCACATGTCTTCCAGAAATTTTAATAGTTCCTTTCTATGCATTTTATATATAGGATATATAATATGTATATTACAATTGTATTTAAGCCATGATCATGAAGATTAGTTAATTCATTCAGTTATTCTGTCATTCATCAACAAATATTAAATTAGCACTTAAAAATTGCAATGTATATTGTTGTGTCTAATCTTGACATATTCTTCATTTCTTGGTAATTAATATCAATCATTAGCAGTGGGGTAAGGTACAACTGAGAACAGATATTTGATTATATTACTTTAGTCCTTAGATGCACTAATTAGTTACAGTTAAAAGATGGTCTAATTAAATTTGAAGGCTAATAAATATAAACAATCCAATATAATAATATCACAACTTACTGAAATATAAAAATAAGCAACATACAAGGATAATATGACTTGAAATTACATATTAATAGAAAAACTGTTTAAAAGTCCCCTTACCTCTCGTTTGCAACCCCTTTCCACAGGCTTCCCTGGTGCCCGTTATTCTCTGCCTGACAGACTCTGGCACTAAGATGCAAAGGCTCCATTTCTGTGGCTTCCACCTGTGATTACAAAGAACAGTGGGCTAGCAATTTCACTACCATAAACATGCAAAAAAATACTCAAAATAGATAAATTTAAAATGAAAAAAAATCATAAATACAGTAATTCAATAAAAATAGATGTGAAACCAATGTCATAAAATCAAACCCTGCAAGCACTAGGGTGACAATGGCGTACTCTGTCCCAGATTCATGGCTAAGGCAGTAATTGCATTTTTTAGAATTTGGACATTTTGTACATAAACCTTAGTTAATATAGAAAAGTAGCAACAAAAAAGTATTAGAATCACAGGTCAATCTGGGAGGTGTAGCTGTTTATGAATTTAAAGTTGTTTAAAAAATACAATTAGAAAGAGTGAGAAAATTTCTATATCTTATTAGAGCATTAGAGAATCAAGTTTCAACATTTAAATGTTTCAGGTGCAAACATTTTATACTCGATATTCTGCTCCTAATTTTTATAAGTTGCTTCTTAAGACTTTGTAGTAACTCAAAGGTCTCAATAAGTTATAGAGTAAAAGGAGAAAGGAGACCATGGATCTATCTTATCTGATAGTTCATCTTAGGGAAGAGGATGGACCATCTGTCCTCTGATAAAATACCACGATTTCTCTTTCTCAAAGGAAACAGTCTTTGAAGAAGTCTTCTGGATTTCCACTATTTTTCTTTTCTGGGGTCAACAAAACCCCTTATTATTATTATTCACAAGACAGACTATGACTTGTGTCCTTAAACTTGTCTCTTCACAATGTTCTGGAAAACCCAAGACCTAAGTGCAACCACAGATTCTACTCTTTCAGTTAGTATATTTTTATACCTTCTCATATGAGCCAATACTTCTGATAAGAGAATTACTTCAAAAAATAAAACAGAAACATAAAGTAAAAACATCATCGACCTCCTTCAAGTGGCCTTCATAAAGGGATAACTAAAGAGTTGGGGAAAAAGTCAGGAAACAGCTAAACAGAAAATCTGTCATGTTTAAAGAAATCACCTAATAAAATAGTTGTAAATTTACTTTGTACATGCATAGACTCACTCTGCATAATTCCAAAACACAGAAACAAAAATGGTAAGGGGTTTTAGTCCAACTTTTCAACTAGGATAGATCATTCAGATTCTTTACACTGAATTTACATAGGCTTTCTTGACAAAATGAGACCAAGTAATTCAATCTCCTTTTGTTTGTTGCATAGACTGAAAGGGAAGGAATGCATTTTCAGAAGTTCCCTGTGAAACTTTGAATTTTAGGAAGTCAAACCTGGGCTCAGAGAGGTTAAATGATATGTTCCAGATTGTACAAGTCAGGGCAGGCCAATTATCAGTCCTAGGTCTCTGGACTTTGGCTACACCTCATTGCCAATTTTACATAGGGATAAAGTCTCCCAGGCTGTCTTACTTACTTAATGTATTGGGAGAAGCTTGAATTCACAGGACAAATTAAATAGACATTTTCCTTCTGCTTTAATTTGGTAAACACAT
This sequence comes from Propithecus coquereli, assembly GCF_000956105.1. Lineage (NCBI taxonomy): Eukaryota > Metazoa > Chordata > Mammalia > Primates > Indriidae > Propithecus > Propithecus coquereli. Next base: position 3,961,261 of record NW_012148952.1, read on the forward strand.
TGAAGGCGTCATTTTAATGGAGTCAGAAAGAAGAATCGGAAGATGATAAAAGCCTACGTTAACTTCTTAGAAAAACTTCCCCCCTAACATATCAGTGAAGGGGAAAGCAAAATCTAAATTGGAACCATGTTGCTCGAAATTCAAGGATGTTTTACAAGAAGCAGAGACTCATGTTGATAACTTGGGTACTTCTGAACTACACATCAAGAGAGAAGATACAATGATCTGATTCATACACAGCAGAAGCAATTCCTGGGGAAAGTGGCAGGAGGTCATGATGGGAACCAGTTCAAACACGAGTGGCTAAATTGAAGTGCAACCGGACAGGAAAGAGAGTGGATGATAGAATGGAAGGCCCCATTAATCATTTCTAGGATTTTATCTGATGATAATTGCCCTGGGTTCATAAAAATATTTGATATCTAATAATATTTGATTTGGCTAATTTTTTTTCACTTGGATATTTTCCTTGAGAGTTCTTTTGCTGGGCTCACAAGTTTCAATATTTAAACATGGCACAAAGGGATGAATACAGTGCTTCCACAGTGGCTCTGTGGTTAGTGAGAAAAAAACTGGTAATCTGGGCATGGTCCCACTGTTTAGTTACATCCTCTCAAAATTGGCCTTTGGATAGAAACAATAGGCATAAATGATGATAAAACTGATATCAATTTAGAGTTCTTCAACGACACCTTCAAACTTTATAAAAGAAAATAACTTGTATTATCCTGAATAAATTAACACTCGAATTTCAGAGTTTTAAGAAAAAGTTTCTCAAATGTTATAATCAGGAAAAACACTGAGCTTTTTTACTAAAGGCATTTTTAAGTGTGCTGATAAAACTATATGATTTCAAGACTATGAGTTATTTTCACAAATCAGTAAAACCCAAGAGTGACTGAAATTAATCCAAATATACTTTTAAGCAATATTTCAGTCAAATTTAAAACTGACAAATGTTAAACAAGTGGAAGTTTATGACTAACCACGGAAACCTCAGGTATTGTTTTTATAAATAACAGTCGCCAATTTGCCAAGAGAGAATATATAGGGAACATATATAGTTTAAAAGTTACTCATTTTCTTTTTTTAAAAAATATTTTATCTATAGATCAAACTTCTTCTCCATTAGAAGTTTCCTGAAAATGTGTATATGATAAAAATTGGAAACCAAAAGCATTTTAATTAAAATAAACAATTATTAAGGAAGTAAATTTGTGTTCTTAATTCTTTATTAAAGGTTCTAAAATGAGAACAATAGAATGAGGCTCAGGTACCTTCTGTGTGTGTGTGTGTGTGTGTGTGTGTGTGTGTGTGTGTGTGTGTGTGTGTGTTTATGCGCATGCGCGCAGGCGCAATCCTTCCCCTGGGTAAAGAGCTCCTTCTGATTGACTAAGTGACATAAGTCCCGCAGCTCAGTTACAGTCAAACATGTTTGTTTGTTTGTCTTCCCCTGTTAATTAGACTATCATATTCTTTACTCCTTCCAGATATAATCTAGTTAAGAAAGGAAAACATTGAAGTATTTGAAGATATACATTACCTCTTCTGATTTTTCACTAAATAACTATATATGAAAGAAAACAGGATATGATTTATAGTAAAATCTAATGATAATTTTAAAAGGTAACTAATTACCGATATATAGGGCACAATGAGACATCTTCACACTCTCTCTCTTCAAATAAGGTATCCGGGCATTCTTGGCCTCCGTTGGCTGCTTCTTGGATGATAATTCTGTATCGAGACTGTTTTACTGTGGTATTTCCTGCAGTGAAGAAAAAAGAAAGTTATAGTGACCCTTTATGTTGATGCAGAGCAAAATTCACAAATGGCAGAAAACGAAGAAAAAAAGAGAGGTAAAGTAAGCACAGGTGGAAAGACAACCTGCAAAATGAGAATAACAAGAAAAGACCAAGAGTTAGTGCTCCATCTGACCTTGGCGAGATAAACACATCACACTTACTAATTATGATTTCAAATACAATTGTTTCCCACTGTCATGATGTGTTTCAAGTTAATTAGGTCATTAAATATGAAACATCCAATTCTGAATCAAAATTTTATTATATTTCAAACAAGAAGCAGTACAATTAATCAAAGTGCCTAAACTATCGACACAGTTTTGCCGTCTTAATGGTAGCTTGTTTATGCCAACAGCGAAGAAGCCTGGAGAGCAAATGGCAATGGTATTGTGAAAGGCATTTTCCATAGCTTGCTAAGAATTGAATATTTTTCCTTGCAAGAAGTGGTTCAAAGCCTGGAAGAAGTGGTAGTCAGTTGGTGCAAGGTCTGGTGAATACAGTGGATGACAGAGAGTTTCCAAGTCCAGCTTCTCTAGTTGGAGCAGCATTGTTTTTTGCGACATGCGGTCTTCCAAGAGGATTGGTCTGTCTCTATTGACCAATCTCAGTGGCTTAATTGCAAGCATCCTCATCATTTTGTCCAATTGGTTGCAGTAGACATCCACTATAATCAGTGGCCCAGGTCTCATGAAGCCATAGTGGGTAATACCAGCCCTGGACCACCCAACAGACACCATTAGCTTTTTTCGATGAATATTAGATTTTGGACTGTGTTTCAGCACTTAATCTCTATCCAACTATTGTGCTGAACACTTGGATTATCAGAAATAATCCATTTTTCATCACACATCGCAATATGATGTAGAAATGGTTGGACTTTATGTCCTGACAGCAAAGAAAGGCAAGCTTCGAGACAATTTCTTTTCTGATGCTCATTTAATTCATGCAGTACCCCTCTACCCAGCTTCTTTACCTTGCCAATTTGTTTCAAATGGTCTAATATTGTTGGAATAGTAATGTCAAACCCTGCTGTTAATTCACACATAGGTCGAGATGGATTCACTTCCACAACAGCTTGTAGCTCACCATTATCCACCCTGGTCTCAGGTCACACACATGGCTCATTGTCAAGATGAAAATCATCAGAACAGAACTTCTCAAACCATCGACATACTGTGCATTCATTACACAAATCCTTCCCAAATACTTTGTTGATAATTTGAGCTATCTATGCTGCATTGGTTCCACAGTGGAACTCATATTCAAAAATAACATGAATTTTTGACTTTTCCACGGTTTCACCAAAATTGCTCTCAGAAAATTTTGAAAGATAATCTCACAAGCCAAAACGTGCATTAGAAAGAATGAGGATGTAGATTCACAATAAAAAATAATAATAATAATAAAATCCAAGAAGTATCAAAGTGAGATGTCAGAGATATCAATTGTCAAATTTATTAATAGTACTTAAGGAAATCTGACATTCCACTATTACTCACCTAAATAGACTCTACATTACCAATGGCATGCAAGTTTTATGGCATGATCTGAGGGGCCCTAAAACCCACTTTGATTTCAAAATAACAGCTGAAAGCCCTAGACTGTTATTATTAGCAATTCACTCTTTTGATCTTTTAAGTAAGGCATCATCCTCTCTAGTCTACTTTTTATAAAGGAAGCATACCTATAAAAAATACTACATTAGAAACCTATTTAACTATGGATATTAGTTTATTAGATATCTTATTCCTCATAGCTTCATAACCAATATATACATAATTGGAATAAGGGAAGAGACACTGAAATTGGGAAAGAACAAAATATTCTTTACTTTATGATTTTGATGATAAGTAGAAGTATTAACAGAAACTTCAATTCAGAAAAAAGTGATGTTCTCTTTAATGTGTTGGGGCACTCATTTCATAATGTTTAGATGCCTTCTGAATCAACAACGCAAATCAATTACTATCTCAATTACTATGTGCAAGATATATGATTTGCGCTAGATGTGCAGATACAAATCTCTTACCAACAGAACTTAAAATTAAACAGGAAACAAAGGCAGATATATGCACAACTAGTTAGAATACATTGCAGAGTGTAAGCAGTGTCAGTGATATAGTATTGGGGGAGTAGAGAAGAAAGAGTAATCATTTTTGACTTTGCAAACCAAAGACAGCTCATGAAGACAGGAATAAATATATACATATTTATTTATATTGCAGGTCAAGGACATAGTTTGAGAAAAGTCACCGAGACATTAGAGTCTGAGGAATTTACAGAGAAAGGCATGTAGCTACAATCAGAAGAACAGTTGTGTGACTATGGCTCTGGGTGTGTGAACATGGGGAGGTGAGGGAGAGAGGGAGAGCAATGTGAAGGTTATAAAGAATGGAAAGGAGGAAAAGTGCAGGAGAAAATGGAATTAATTGGTAGGTCTGGGATAAGTAATGGCCCTGATCACATAAAGAAGTTAAATTATAGAAAAAGCCAGTCAATTAAATGAAGCAAAACAACAGGGGAAACAGGAAGATTTATTAAATTTTTATTTGCACATGGTTTTTGAAAAATCATTAATACTAGAAGACTTACAGTGAGAAGCAATTGACCCACCACCCATGTTCCTCTACTCCCTTTCCTCCTTTTCAGAGAAAACTCTTTTAACTGTTTCTGTATTTAGTTCTTCCGTGGTTATCTCCAAATCTATAAATAAAGTGCTTACGTCACTACTACTTGATTTATGAAATTTAGACATTACCTATTGACTTTCTGCTATAATTGATGAGAATTTACTTTGCACCATCTTTCAGTCTTTTGTAATTGTGTTGCTATTTTTACACTTCTACTGGTTATTTAAAGTCTTTAAATAATCTATATTTTTTAGCCCTACTCCTTACCTCTGTCCTCCCCCAGACTAGCCACCATGGCTCTGCAGAGTCCTCCTGGGTGGATGGGATTTCTCTTTGATAGCCATCCATCTTCCTGCTAAGTTAGGTCACAGCTCCCCATGCCATGTCATAAGTTTCTCTACTTTTCAGTCTTATCCATTAATGTTCTGTCTTCCATAAACATCTCTCATGCACTGATGGTCCTCTCTTTTTGTTTTTGAGAAGAGATGAGGGCTTTTAAAATTCCTTTTCTACGATTTTTTATGAGATCTTGAGAAGGAGGGGAGACCAACGCTTTTGCATATCTCAAGGCCGTGAACTAGAAGTTCGGCAGATATACATTTGCTCCCCAGATCCCTTCTTTGCCCTTCTTTCAACTGCTTTGTACCCGTAAACTACCCATAGAAGGACTGCCTTGGTGGCCCCTTGCCCACTGGCTTCTGTTTGGGTTTGGCCAATGGGGGGAAGGGGCACATCATGGAAGGAAAAAAGAGCACAAGAGGAGAGGACAAGGGATGAGGGTATTTATTCCATCAGATTACATTGCCTGGATCACCTCTAGTTGTCTCCCTACCTCTAACAGAAGCCACAGTTCCACTGGAGTGGCGCTTGCCTACTTCTACTTTCTTTTGGTTTCATTAACTGCTGCTTTCTTCACCAACTTCAAGACTCCCGACTGTCACTATCCAGGTGCTGAACCACAACACTGCTCACTCCTTTGTAAATAGTCCCTTCATTAAATTTTCCTCAGTTGCCCCATTTGAGTGGGCCACCTGTTTCCAGCCAGGACATGCCAATAAGGTCAAAGAAGAGACGCTGTCATGTGACAGAGGGAGTGCTATGATTGCTTCCTTTTTAAATGTAGTTAAGGCTCTGTGAGGAATTTATAGAAACAAAAGCTTAAAAAGAAAAAAGTATAA
>NW_012148952.1:3969196-3969945 GCF_000956105.1 Propithecus coquereli
GGGTGGGATCCTAGAGGAAAGTAAATGTGCTAAGTAGATAAAGGACGGCTCTGTATCAGCAATGCATGGGAGCTTTTCCAGCAACAACCTACAGAATTATGACTAGTAGATTTTTCATAAATGACCTCTAGGGCTTTCCCTTGTTTCTGAAATATACCTACTACTAATTGGACTTCAGTGATATATTATGCTTCAGGGCACCAATATTCTTCCAGGCTTATCATCTGGTAACTCTTGGTTCTCATCCTGGGGCTCTCTTTCCTTCTCCCTACTTAGACATCCAATTCACCATTCAAAAACAAAACTAAACGTCTATTGGTGATCATAATCACTTTTGAAGCAAAAGGATGATACCAATGATGTTTTAAGATTCATGTCATATAAACAGCCATGCATTAAATACTTCCTGAGGTTGAGTTACAACCTTAATACCTGTTAGACTTCAGGCCATTCCTTTAACCTTACTAAGCTGTATCTTTCTAAGCTGTAAAGCAGGCCGATGAAAAGTTTCCAGTTCTTATAATTGCTATGGGCACTACACTAGATACTGCATGTAAAGCAGGTACACATTGCCCGATACAGGGAATTTTCTCTAGTGTAATGTGAGTTCATGAAAGAAGAAGAAGAGCAAGGTTAACTATTCATTTGACAGGGGATAAATATCCAAAATACACAAGGTACTCAAACATCTCAACAGCAAAAAACAAACAATCTGATTAGAAAAATGGGCAAATGATCTGAACAGACAG
>NW_012148952.1:3971090-3973480 GCF_000956105.1 Propithecus coquereli
TATTTTAAAAATGAACATATTTAAAATACCAAAGAATAAAATACGTTTTAACAAAATGATCCTCCCAGATTGACCAGCACAATTAGAATATTAGTAAGCTATAAGGTGTTAAATCGACAGCAGCTACGCTCATGATTTGGTTCTGACTTCCCCTGCCTGACTGGTGCCACTACCGCCCGAGGCTGGTTGGCAAAAGTTTATGGGGGTTGAGTACACCAGTCTGTTATCAGCTTTTGAGAACAGGGCACTGTGTTTCTGTTTGAAGTGGGATTTGCCAATAGTTCTGCAGTTTGACATTATTTTTTAATTCCGTCTGCTTAATAGCCCATCATGTCAAAGAAGACCAAGAGAATGCTGAAGGAAGACAACAGATTTTTTAATGAGAATTGGGAATTGCAATATTATCTTGTTTCTGCTAAAGGTAAGATGATTTGCTTGCTTTGTAATAACGATTATCAACAACAAGGAAGTTCAATGTTCATCAGCACTATAACACTCATAAGGACAACAAATATTTTAAATTAGAGAGAGAGGTGTGAAAATTTGTATTGCAAAAATTAAAAGACGAAAAGCAAAAGCAAAGACAATTCTTTCTAGCAGCAATAAGACCTAGAAATAATGCCACTGATGCAACTTATAAAGTAGTTTATATACTCAGGAAAAAGGGAAGCCAATTTAGTGATGTAGAAATTGTGAATGAATGCATTGTTGAAGTCGAAGGCTGCTTAGACTCCAATAACATTTCAAAATACAAACAACTGCCTCTTTCAAGGAGAACCATAACTGATTGCCAGCATAAAACAGCCTTCAACTTAACAGAAAAACTTTATGCAAAAGGAAAATATATACTATTCAATTGCTTTGGATGAATCAACTGATACTACTGATGGCACAGGTTTTATATTTCATTTGGATCATAACAGAAGATTTTCTTTGCTATGAAGAGTTACTTGCTTTGGGCACTCTTGAGAACAGAACAGGGGGAATAGATATCTTCAATAACTCTCAAGAGAAATGTCATGAAATTGGACTGAATTTGGTAAATTTAGTGAGTGTCTATACAGACAGTGCACTTTCCATGACAGGAAAATATGAAGGGTTTATTGCACAGATAAAAAAAAGTATTAACAGATCCAGATATTCTCATTTCTTTTCATTGTATTTGGCATCAGCAAAATCTCTGTGCTAAAGCTACTATTTTAAGTGACACTTTGCAACAAGTTATACGTATTGTTAACTATATTTGTGCAAATGCAACACGGCATTCTTAGTTGCATAACATGCTAAAGTTGAAAGATGAGTTATTCAGTGTGGATTTGTCATACCATTCTAAAGTGCATTGGCTATTGTAGGGACAGGTGTTGGCCAAAATTTTATCAGACAAAATTTTAACAAAGAGTTAAATTTAACAGACAGTTAAATTTTTTAAAGAACAGAATCAGCAATGTGAATTATTGCAAGAAGATTTCTATAGGAATGCAGCATTTCTGTGTGATATCATGTGAAATCAAAATGACTTGAATATTTCTTTGCAAGGTAAACTAAATCCATATATGATATGTGTCAAAAAATGCAAGCATTTTGAAAAAAGCTATGTTTTTTCAAAGCACTTCTTTTCCAAAAGGACATTTTGGATGACCATTTTCCCCAGTTAGCAAAGGTCATTGATGAGCAGGATGATATATGTGAATCATTTAAAGAACATGAGCTATTACAGACCTACTAATGGAGAATACAATGAAAGGTTCACTGACTTTGAGAATCATAACATCACACTCAAATTAGCATTTCAGCCTCACCTAGTTGATACCACCAAGGCATCTAAGGAACTACAGATGGAATTGATTGAGTTCTTGGTAGATGACATTTTAAAGTCATTGCTTGATGCTAAGAAAGATCCAATTGAAATACGAAAATGCAGTAGAATACCCACGCCTTCAGCAACATGACTGAAAAATGCTTTCTTGCTTTTCAACCACTTATTGCTGTGAACCTACATTATCCTACCTAACCCAAACCAAGACACCCTTAACGTCACAAATGACTGATACCCAGCTAGAGGATGAACTGAAACTGTGGACCTCCATGCTGCAACCAAATATTCAAATGCTTTCCAACAAAATGAGGACACAACAAAGTCATTATAAGGTTAGTTAACTTTAAAATTAACAAATACTTTTCATTCTTTAAAATTATTCAGTACATAGTAGTTAGATTTTCTATAAAATAATGTACATTTTTAAGTATATCTAATTGAAATTTCTTGAATGTGGCCTTATTTGATTATAGCTAAATTAATGTGGCCTTCCAGCATGAAAAGGTACCCCACCTCTGGCCTAGGGCCTACATCAAAATAACTGACTGGAGCTACTTTATATATGTTATTATGA
>NW_012148952.1:3977800-3979052 GCF_000956105.1 Propithecus coquereli
GTCTTCCAGCTTTAATAATTATCAGCATATGGCCAAACTTGTTTCTTCTATACCCCCACCCACTCACACACACCCAGATAAGTTAAAAGAATAGCATATCATTCATATGTAAACATTTCAGAATAGATTTTTAAAAGATAAGGGCTCCTTTTAAAACTATCTTTTCTAAAGATAGTATCATAGTAACATGTTAATATCAATCATCCTCACTATTAATAAATAGTATCATAGTAACATGTTAATATCAATCATCCTCACTATTAATAAATACCCAACTGTCATTTGGACTATAATTAGTTGGCATGTCCTAAAGGTTCCTCTCCCTTTTATATTTATTTCCCTTGCAGTTTTCATTGAAATGTTTCTAGAATGTTTTCTAAATACATGGCCAAAAAAGAAAGAAAGTGAAGAAATATTTTGGAGCACTGGCCTTTGGGAAAATTTCTGCATCACTGGTGGCGAGAGCCTGAGTTTTAACAGATAAGGTAAATCAGGAACCAGGAATCAGGGCCTGTGGTCAGAGCACAGAGTGGGGTTTGGTCAGAGACTCATCTCCACACATACGCACAAATAAAGCTTGAATCCCTTGCTGGGTGTACTAGGAAAAAACCTGCTCCAACAGAGAGAAACAGTGGGGGTGCTTGTCTGTCTTGGCCTTGACTCTTGTAGGAGGAACAGAAAAAAAGAGAGAGATCACTCAAAGATTTCCTGGACCGATGTCTCTATTAATACATTTGTGGAGTTGGAATTCAAACTATTCTCTTTGGAAGAAGAAAACCCAAGACACAGACTATTTATAGGTGTTCTGGAAGGAGAATATTGAAATCTTCTAAGGAGGGGATGCTGTTCTAAAAATTGAGACTACAGCAGAACATAAAAAAAAAAAAAAAAACTATTCCTGTCCTGAAGGACCTTTCATTCTAGTACAGAGAAAAAAACAATTTGAAAATAAATAAGGTAAATATTTAGTGTTTCATGTGGTAATTAAATGTTGTGCAAAACAAAACAAAACAAAAGAGCAGGGAACATGAGCCTGTGTGTGTGTGTTTGTGTGTGCGTTTGTGTGGTGACGGAAAGGGTATTGTAATTTTAAACTTCAAAAGCCTCCATAAGAAGGGAATATCTGAGTGAAAACTTGAAGGAGGTAGGGAGTCATCTATGTAATATCTAGTGAAAAAGAAGTCAAGGCATAGCAAACAGCCCACAGCCAAATTCCAGACAGAGCAAAGGGGATAAGAGTGTCCGCATCCCT
>NW_012148952.1:3979102-3980463 GCF_000956105.1 Propithecus coquereli
CACAACTGAAGTCACACATAGCTGATCTCACTGTCTTCAATCCAGGCCGCATATCAGAATTTCAGGGATGCTTTTTCAAACTCCTAATGTCCTGCAACCCAAACCAATTAAATGAAAATCTCGAGTGGGTGAGGCCCAAACAATAGTATGTTTTTAAAAATCCCCAGGGCAAAGAACCACTAATTTAGCACAATTAAAGCAATGTCTCTCATTCATCCAATGTGTACAACAGGAAAAAGACAATGTAGCGTGCTTAACCAAGCAACAGAAAACAAATGAACGCCAGCTAAATCATTACTGCTCTCAACACATTTCAAAAATGCTTGCCCTCTAGCTAAGTACATCATAATGGGTATAATTGGAAACGTGTACTATAAACAAGGAGGGTTAACAACGTCATTTATAATGATGAGTTGCACTTGTCTTTTCTTCTTGCCAACGTGTGCTGAAATGACAGGGTTTTATTTTTTCCCTCATCCCTACTCCCTTTCATTTTAACAGAGGAAGTGTCTAGGGGCTGCCTGCTACAGGGCTCCTTAAAGTGCTCCTTCAGCATTAAGATTGAAATACACCGGAATGCCAAATTGCACAGTATACAGACAGGTTTGGGGGACCCAAATGTCATCTAAGATATAAGTTCAAGATGCTGTCATCATTAGTAGGCATTAATACTGAATGGTATTAAAATAATCATGTTGCCCTACCCTATTAATGCTTTATGTCTTCAAGGGCATAAAAGAAGGCTATTCAGGCCTAACATTGTGCTTATAGCCAGAGGGCAGAAGTGCTTCCAGGTCAAACTTATGTGTGATAGCAGAATGAGGACACAACTCAAACAGGGCACAGCAGTAGCCTGGGATGCTCAGATCCTCAATTCTTAAAGGAGAGTGAAGTGTAATGCTTGGCCACTTGCTGTTATGGAGCTTGCCTTGCTCTAAACCCACCATCACTCACTGTGGCTCAACCACATGAACCCTGGGCTTTTGCTGCAAACATTGTTCAACGTCCTTCCTAGATGTGTCTGCATGGACAAGCTGGATTTTATGAATGTGAGGTGTGGTTAATCACTCAGTTATTAAATACCGGTTGTGACACTAAAGGTCTTTTTTTTTTTTTTTATGAGACAGAGTCTCACTTTGTTACCCGGGCTACAGTGCCGTGGCATCAGCCTAGTTCACAGCAACCTCAAACTCCTGGGCTCATGCAATCCTACTGCCTCAGCCTCCCGGGTAGCTGGGACTACATACATGCGCCACCATGCCCGGCTAATATTTTTCTATATATTTTTAGTTGTCCAGCCAATTTCTTTCTATTTTTAGTAGAGATTGGGTCTTGCTCTTGCTCTGGCTGGTCTCAAACTC
>NW_012148952.1:3984528-3985920 GCF_000956105.1 Propithecus coquereli
ACGTTCCCGGCATTACTCCTTAGAACCACACACTCAGAAGAGGTGACTGAGAAGGGTTTGTGCCTTGCTAGAGTTCTGACAATTGCTTACTGTTGTTTCTCTTAAATCCCTAGAGCAAGAAAGAGCATTTGCATATTCATCCAGTTATGTGAACTCCACGGGATGGGTGAAGAACTCAGTGCAGTCTGGGTCACAAAGACACACCATTAAATAATGTTGAGTTATGGTAATTTATGTGTTTACCTACTGCTACGACTGGAATATCTGTCCCCTCCAAAACTCATGCTGAACTTTAAGCCTCAATGTGGCAGTATTGAGAGGCAGGGCCTTTAAGAAGTGATTGGATCATGAGGGTTCTGCTCTCAAAAATGGATCAAGATTAACGGATTAATAAATCAATGGATTAGTGGGCTATCATGGGAGTGGAACTGGTGGCTTCATAAAAATAGGAAGAGAGACCTGCACTAGCACACTCAGCCCTCTCACCATGTGATGCCCTGCACCACACCTGGACCATGCAGTGCCCCCACCAGCACGAAGGCTCTCACCAGATTCAGCCCCTAGACCTTGGCCCTCATAGCCCCTAGAATGGCAAGAAATGAATTTTATTTCTTCATAAACTACCTGGATTCAGGTATTCTGTTACAAGTAACAGAAAATGGACTAAGACACCTATGATTCATATTTTTCTATTCAAGAAAATATTCTTCTCATTTCTTGCCCAGATAATTGAATGGAACCCTAATTCTCACTGGTTTCCAATGTTGTCTAACCTCATTATTTTCTGTACCATTTTCTTTTTCTAAAACACAAATGTGATTTTATCACACCCATGCTTAAAATTTAAATTCCACCAGAATTCCAGATAAGGTTCAAACTCCTCAAATGGCATACATCCCGTCATGAGCTGGCTGCTGCATATCTCTCTAGCTTTACTTCTTATCATTCCCCCACATGGGTTATGCATTCCAAGTATTATGGACTGCCTGTAACTAATTCAATTACAATGCGCTCTCATACCACCAAGCTTCTGCACATACATCCCCTCTGCAACTTGTTACATATAAACTTCTATGCCTTGTTTGCCTGGCAATTCCTCCTCTACCAACTCTTCCCTTTTTGGTCACATCTTCCCCAATCACTTAGCTAGAACAAGACCCCCTCTTCTCTGCCTCCATAATTCCCTGTGCTCATTCCTGTTAGAGAAAACATGAGTTTACATACCTGAATCCCCTATTTAAAAGCCCCTTGATTAAAGTAACCTCATTTTATTCATTGTAATGTAACAAGCAGTTGGCATAAAACTTGGTATATAGTAAGCCCTACAAAATGGTTTACTGAATTAATGATACACTCATCATTACCATTCATTCAATAATATTGAAGCACTTA
>NW_012148952.1:3988230-3990543 GCF_000956105.1 Propithecus coquereli
CTTGGTTTCTGAAAAACAACTCATTTACCTCTATAGACAAATAAGGATCATATTGTGTTGTCCACAGAGATTTCTAGAGATATAAGAATGAAACCATCCAGAAGTAAAAGCATTTGGAAAAGAAAGAACATTCACATCCAAAGGAACATAGATTTGTGCCACCAACGCTAACAATAAATCATTCTGAATATCCATGAGTGCCACAGAATTTATTTACGGTAATGTAGCTTGGCTACTGAATGAAGGAAATTAATAGTGTTTTAAAGTAACTATGAGATAGAAACTAAGAAGGCATAACATTAGCTTTCAGGCCTAAAGGACAGACCCCCGTGCACTAAACGTACCTACATTTGGTTATTTTTGTTTGCTTTTGCATTTGTTTGGTTTTGATCGGTATGTTGGTTTATTTTATCAGACAACCAAGACATCATTGTTTATCACAGACTATTGGTAGGAGTCATGGCCAAGGAATTTTGATAAAAATCTAAGTTCACAGACTGCATATTTTGTTTGAAGTAAAATATCTGACCCAGGTCATACTCAGGGTGAGTGGTTTCTCTCTCCTCTCTGTTTCTACTCCACATGAAGGTGTTAATTCTACTGTGTTTATATTCTCTGGAGCTTCATTTTCCTTTTCTATATTCCTACTTAATTTACAACAAGCTCTCTTCCCAAACGGAAGCTGTGAAGTGCCAAAAGGGTGGCTTTTGAGTTGTAAACATGCTGGTCTCTGCCAGCAGTTCAGCACCCAGAGGGGCTGGTAGGGGCTCCAGAGAGAGATGAGTCAGATTCTGAACTCCCTCCAAAGAGCTGGACTTGAGCGACTTGGAAAGGCCAACCTCCACGCCTGAACCCCAGGCCCTCTCTGAGGGGATGCTCCACGCTCAGTCCCTGCTGCCTTCAGGAACAGTTACACTCCCCTTCCAGAGGGGTCTCTGAGCTCGGGAGCTCCCACAGGTTGCTGAGGGACTGAGGGACCTGGTACAAAAGTGCAAACTGGGCCACCAGTTTCTCTGTCTTGGTAGTTGAATAAAGAGTAACAACGGAAGTTTCTGTCAATGTCGAGTGTTTGAGTTAAAAAGTTTTGTAGAGTAGGGAGTAGGCAGCTGTTCTGGGGCTGTGTTGCTGCTGGTTAGAAGGGTAGAGAGATTTGGAGGCAGCCCACTAGAAGGGGCGGGGCATCAGATGTGGAGAAGCAGAGACAGGAGGAGGCACACTGGCCTCGAGAGATGAGCAAAGGAGTCTCAGTTCCTGTCGGTTGCTCCAATTCCCATAATTCCCAGATGGGTTATTTTTTCTTATGTTTGGAGATCAATGAGAGCTCCTGTTATAACCTCCCAACAAGCCCCTTTTTGCCTAATGTGCCTCAAAGGCCTTTGATCCTTAAAAACCAAAATAGACTTAATTAGAATAATACAGTAGGTGCTTGTCACACATTCCTTTATTAAACGTTTCTCCAATACAGTGGATTTCATACTTTAGTGTGTCTCAGAATCATTAAGGACGTTTGTTTAAAAACGTTGATTTTCAGGCTGCAGTTCTGATTTTGAAATCAGAATCTCTTAGGGTTGTAACAAGCATACAATGTAGTTCTGAGCTGAATGTCTCTGGACCACACTTTCAAAAACCTGTTCCAATTATTCTAAGTTTTACCCTTGGGTCGGCCTAAGCCCGTGAAAGATTGCACATGACCACAATTTTGCATTTCAACCATTTCAGCCTTAGGTTTTATCAAAAAAGAAATCCTACGAAACCCTGCATTGCAGTCCCTACATCTATACTGCTGAAAACAGTAACCTGTACCTCAGCCTCCGTTGGTGAACTCTGTTGAAATGTGAAGTTCCAGGGAGAAATGACTTTAAAGAATTAGCAATTAAATAGGCTTTGCTTCCCTGAGATATTCATACGATTTTATCACAAATAATGGACTGATGGATGAATGAATAAGTCAATAAAAATAAATTAAAGGATGGAATGTGTTTCCCTTTTAACCACCTTTGCCAGGAAACCAGAGACCAAATTCTCGAAGCACCATACATTCTGTGGCCAGCATCATTGCATATGTTATTGCCTTGAGCTGCACAAATTATTGTGGGAGAAACTGAGCTTTGAAGGTAGACTGACTTCCCTTTTAGCAATGGGTCTTACTGGCATCTATTGGTACTCACTAGCATCTATTAATATTTCTGTCTTAAGTTTATTACTGGGTACTTCACGGACTGAAAACTGAAAAGGCCAAAGTTTCAGCCCTCAAGGCGTTCACTTTCCTTCCGAGGGACACAAAACACTTTAACAATAGCCAGAATACAAACA
>NW_012148952.1:3990593-3991696 GCF_000956105.1 Propithecus coquereli
ATGCCAAATATAAAAAAAGGATTTTTAAAGACAAATGTAAAATTTTCAGAAGAAAAAGATGGGATAGTATCTTTATAACTTTGGGACAGGAAAAAGGATCTTAGAACACAAAAAATGAAAATCATAAAAAATTGATAAATTCAACTACATTAAAATTAAGCATTTCTGTTTATCAAATGATAAACTTCACCCTGAATGGTGATAATTGCACTACACATAACCAACAAAGTTTACTAGGGAGAATATAACCTTCAAAACAATAAGAAAAACAACTCAACTATTTCAGCCATCGGCAAGTGATTTGCAGGAATCAATTCACTTTACCCTTCTAGCCACCACAGAACACAGTTACTTTTGCCATTCCCATTTTGCATGTAGGATAAAATGGAGGCTCAGAGAGGTTTTTTACTTTGTCCCAGGTCCCAGTAAGTGGGGAGAGAGCTTGAAACCCGAGCAGTCTGGTCTGGAGTGTGCATTCTGCTTCACTGCCTGTCACCAAAATGTACCTCTTCTCAGTCCTATTCCCTCCAATCCTTGGATGTTCTCAGCTGAAGAACTGAAATCCAATAAAATAATCTGGGTTAATGTGCTGGTCACTAGTATGGCAACTCTTCCCAGGAATCACAACCCAAAGCCAGCTAGGATCCTGGCCCCTGGAGAAAGTGAAAGAGGACTGGAGCAGCATGACGAGCATGTGATCTGTGCGGGCTCTCAGAAGGTTTCAGGCTCTGTAGCAGCCGTCATGAAATTCACAATAATTGTTAATCAAGGGACTCCACATTTCCATTTTATAGAAGACCCTCAAATTATGTCGCTGATCCTGATAATAATACATGGGAAGTTGGGGAATTAGTGAGATCCTCTGGGTCTTTGGGATGATTTTACTCTGTTGCTCCATGAATTAATATTAAACGTGTTTGCAGACAGGATTCGTCTTAGGAATTTTGCAGATCTTTTCCCTGAAGGAATATGTGAACGTGTTGGTTTGCATTTCAAATGCTGTTACACTCGGAAGGGCGTCTCTGAAAGACAATAGCAGCTGTATCCCACAAGGCGCCGTGTTTCTCAGACCTAAGGGTTTGGATTTGCTTTGTAAAGCAAAG
>NW_012148952.1:3991746-3992756 GCF_000956105.1 Propithecus coquereli
TAAGACATGATTAAAGGAAATAACTCTTTGGATATAAACCAACTGAAATTAAGTTTTTTATTATTGACTAAAAATTTTAGCACAAAGCAGATGAAGACTCTCAATTATCCTTTTTATGCATGAGGTACATGTTATCGCTTGTCTTGCTGTCACTATTTTTGCACCACCAACATAAAGTCACTAGCTTTCAAAATTCCTTTTTTGTGCTTGTTAGTGTTGATGTAATAACATGACTTTTAGAATCAGTGAATCTGGAATCCAAGGTCTGTGAACTTGGGAAAATTACTTATTTCCTGGTGCCTCAAAGGGCAATAATAAGAATACCTTATTATGGGGCTTCGAAGGAGAATAATCAGGTAAGGGAATGTAAAGTAGCAAGTTCAGAGCTTGGCATCCAGTAAGTATGTAAAAATGTTAGTCATGTCCAGGCCAGTGTTGGGGTGGGTTAAGCATATTTCTTCTGTCTTCACCTAGATCTGAGCAGAGGGTCCCCTCTTTCAAGAAATATTTCCACACCCTGCCTCAGCTGAAGAGCCCTCTCCCTGTTTCTATTCCTCTACAAAGTGCCATGGTGTGTATTGTTGTTTTTGTGACTTTCTGCCTCTCCACGTCTTACTGCACTGCTTAAAACCTAGTAGGCATCGTAAATCATAAATGATTACTAAATGAATAAAAGGATGAAGGAATGAAAATCATGACTGAATGAACATGGAGCCGTCTAATTTTTTTTTCTTGAATTGGAAGATGAAGACATTAGTTTCTAACAATATACAATACTATCTGCCTGGAGAAACTCTTCTGACACAGGGCCATTAGAATGCTGAAGGAGTTTGTTTCTTAATTCAATTTAAAATTCATCATGTTTTTTTTTATTTGAGAAGTTTCCAAACACATCAAATGAACTTAATGTACATGTCTTCCAGCTTTAATAATTATCAGCATATGGCCAAACTTGTTTCTTCTATACCCCCACCCACTCACACACACCCAGATAAGTTAAAAGAATAGCA
>NW_012148952.1:3997111-3999379 GCF_000956105.1 Propithecus coquereli
TGAATCCCCTATTTAAAAGCCCCTTGATTAAAGTAACCTCATTTTATTCATTGTAATGTAACAAGCAGTTGGCATAAAACTTGGTATATAGTAAGCCCTACAAAATGGTTTACTGAATTAATGATACACTCATCATTACCATTCATTCAATAATATTGAAGCACTTACTTTGTGGCAGCCCCTAATCAACATGTTTAACAGTGAAGAAGACGTGAAGTTTATATTCTAGTCAGATAATGGTAAGTGTTAGAAGAAAATAATACAGCATAGTGAGCAAGAAAAAGAACAGGAGGAAGAAGGGTGTTTTAAAAAGGTAGTCAGAGAAAGGCTCTCCAAGGAGATCATGTTTGAACTGAAAACAAGTGTTGATCAAAAGTCACCCAAGCAAAGGGCTAGAAGGAGAGCTTTTCAGGGAGAAGAAACAACAAGTGAAAGTCTGAACAAGATGGAACAAGGTTGGTCACAAAGGAAGCCAGCATAGCTAGAGGGAAATAAAGGATGCAGCGGAAGGCAGGATGTGGGTTCAGGAAGTTGCACAGCACCAGACAGTGAGGATGGAGCCCTCCTGATGTGCAAGGAGATCCATTCCTTAGTCCTCCTCATCCCTGGACTCTCTCAACCTCCCTACGTCTCCTTCGGGAAGGCTGAATGGCATCTGAATCATGACTTTGGCAGCAAGAATGGATATGTGTGGCTCTAATTTCTCTCTCTTTTTTGTTCTTTGGGGTACATCTGCTCAGAAGTTGCACATATTCTGCTCTATTCTCCCCTGTCATCACCCAAGAAGAGTTTATAGCTGTCCAGCGTGGACTGTGACTAGTTAGGAAAGTCTGCCTAATTCTGAGGTTGAGAATCAGCTGACATTTTGTTCTCCTTCTGTCTGATTAATTCTCAGTTGCTTCTGATTTTGAGTGGACGGAAGATGGGTGGCTAAAAGAACTCCTCAAAGTTCAAGGCCACGTATGATCTCTTGGTCATGTATTTCATATTCCATGCAATGCATTTCAATGTAAATTTACTAAGCTCCTATTATTGCTCCACTATAAGAATAAGAGCCTCTCTCTCTCCCTCTCTCTTCCCACATACACACAGTTCTAAGTATATTCTGTTTATGAAATTCAAAATGTTTATGGATTGAGCTTGAGTACTTGTGGATCCTAAAACTTACTTGAGAGAAACGAAATACATTATGAAGGACAAGGAGGGAACTACCACATACTGAGTATCTGTCATTGAGCTAACCTCCTGGCAAGGGATAAGAAAATCCTATGAAGTAAGTTGTCCTATAAATGTTATACCTATGTGGCAAAATAGGTGTAATATCTATGTTACAAATGAGCATACAGAGTTTCAGAGAGGTTAACTAAATGTCAAAACACACAGCTAAAAAGTGGCAACACCTGGCGTCCATTACCAGTCTGTTAGATTCTAAAGGTCAAGGTCAAGCTCATCACATTATACCTGGAAAACTCAAGACAGAATACAATTAAGTGCTACATAAATAAAATCAAATACCATTCAAAAGCATTGTGGCCACTCAGCAATGAGAGAGGATGTTGTGGGTCAAGTTAGAAATTAACACACTTCCAATAGAACTGTTACCACATTCGTGTGATCTGCATTTCTGCGTTGGATATCCATAAGATCTCAAAATAGAGTCATGATAAGCATATTTTAGGTATCAGCAAATTAAATTCGAATTGGAAAGATTTCAAATGGCAGAGAGTCTGTCATTCCTAGAATACTTATTTTTGGATATTTTATTCCTTATCACTGAAAACATATCAGTCAATAGATATTCTATCTGAACCTTCTATATGCAACAACTTAATTTTGAAGCAACTTCAAGAGATTGGCAGACTACCCAAGGCTGATTTTTCTATTAGGGGACACTTAAAAGTTGTTTATTTAAACCATGAGCAATCTATTTCATTTTGAGCATAAATTTAATAGCTTCTTGATTTGTTACCTTACATAAATTATTTGCTGTTCTTATAAAACCTGGAGTTTCGAATTGACATATTAAGACCCCAATGTTTAACTCCACCTCTAACTCCAGGCTTTATTATATTAATACGAATTAAACAGTTTATAAATCTACCATCATATTAGCTAATCTAGTGAGTCAAAAATCTCTGGAAACCACACTCTAATTTAGAATCAAATTAAAATGGGACCAAAGCCAAGGAAGTAAAAAATAATTAATTTATTCTTTTAATTGAGGAAGATTATTTAATAAACTTAAAGAAACACCCCAGGTAAATCAAA
>NW_012148952.1:4002624-4016466 GCF_000956105.1 Propithecus coquereli
TAGCAAGTTTATATACTGGGTTTCCTGACTTGGTCTTTGCTCCTTTGGGGCCACGTGAGCACAAGTGCTTCCCTTGAGGAATCGGTTGCTTCATCTATGGAGCAGGACTGATAAAACAGTTTTTCCTTTACCATCAGTCTATCCTGAACAGTCCATGACATTGCACATGTCAAAGTAATACGTGATCTATAGCATGCAAAGCCTGCACCACAGGTACTGGGCTTCGCATTATTGACTCACTAATAGAGAAGCAAGAAGATGATCTGTGCCTATGGACCTGGCAAGTTGCTTGTTGTCATGGGATGAAAACAAACCTGTGAGAGTCAGAGAAGCCTGGATTTCAGCCGTGCTCTGATTCCAACATACTGGGTATCCTTGGAGCAGTTACTTCATCTTTCTGAGCCTGGTGTTCCTCACCTATTAGTCATGTGTGATTAGATTTACCTCCTGTGGCCACTGTAGGAGGTTAAGAAGAATTCAGCTGATGATACTGTGGACTCCAGATCTGTCTAAATATACATCAATTTCTGGTCCAGAAGGAAGACAGTAATGGGGTGGGAGGAAGAAGTTTGGACTGAAAATGCTCCATCAGATATGACTTGGATTAATATCCGCTCTGAAGGAGAACTGAAAGTCACACCAACCAAGAGTTCTGTGCTCTGAGCAGATATGGTTATGGAACTCTGATGGTATGTCCTTTTTTGTTTGCTTGCTTTTAACCAAAGCTGATAACATCTTTTACTGGGTTTTAATATATACAGGTAGAGGATGCCACAATTTAAGAAAAACACATTGGAGAAAAAAAAGTTAAAAGAATTTTTAATTGAGAAAATTTTATCCATTAACTTTTTCCCCCTCTATGAATTGGAAGAAAGTGACTTTTATGAATTTTATTAGCAGAACTCTTCAGTTTGGCAGGAATATGATTGAGAACTGTAATCTCCACAAGCCCAAGTGTTTGTCATCCTCCTACTAAATTATCAGGAATATTTATTGAGTACTAGGGCCATGTAGTGATCTATGGACTTTAAATTATAGACTAAAGGAAGCAAATCACATCCAGTGGCACCTAAAAAGACAAAGGTACCTGCACTCATGTACCAGGGCTGGGACTGGAGATATATATGTGAGCTCTGCATCTTACTTTATTTAATTTTCCAAAAACACTTTGGAAAATACAACATTATCCAAAATTTAGAGAAGTAAAAGAGATTTAGGTGAAGTCACTTTCTCAAGGAAGAACAAGGTGTTAGACTGCCTTCAACATCATTTTTTGGGCCAGAATTCCAAGCTCAAAAACTCTACTACTCAAACACAGCAGACCCTTCATGATTTGGGAATAAATTAGCCTTCTAATTTTTAATGCCTATGTTGGCAAAGGTGCAGATAGGTCTGTGGAGAGGAGGAGAGCTGCATATGCTTGAAAGGGGAAAGTAAAGAGGGAGGGTGGTGCTGGTATGCATTTGAGTGGGCAAAATTCTGAAGTTCAGGACAGGTTATTTTTGACCTCTTTCATATTCAGAATGACTAATTCCCTAATTGTCCTGGATCTGTGGAAAAATATGTTAATGCCATGATTTAATCTACATGGAACCAAAATCTTTAAGAATTAGAACTGATTGGGGAAAAGATTTAGAGTCCTTTTATTCATTCATTCAACAACAATTACTGAATGCACATCATATGCCAGACACTGTCCTAAGCTCTGGAAGTTCATTAATGGAATCGGAGACTCCTAGTCTCTAGAGATGACAGTCTGTCCAGGGAAAATACAGACATGCAAACAAGTGCCATAATACCAACCTATGGAGGACTTAATACTGCAGGACACCAACATAATATAAGTCCTCGGACCTTAAGGAACTCCTAATATCATTGCTGTTATCATCATCATCATACATTTCTATGCACCCGCCACTGTTCCATGCATCCTAATATCCTTATAACAGCTCTTTGAAGTGGACACTAATGTTATCTCATTTTGGAAGCGAAGAAATGAAAACACAGCAAATTTAAAGTGAATTCTGTGACAAATATGAGATTTGAATCCAGGAAGTTAACCTCAAGAATCTATTCTACACTACCGAGGTGTTTAAAAAAAAGACTGTTGTTGACACTGGAAATGCAAGCATAACTCCAGGTCGGTTGACACAGGAGGAAATGTATACCACCAAATGAGGTTTCCTACCAATTCCCAGCAGCGGTTTGCCATTGGCCTTTTTGTTACAATGACACTGCTATCTAGCTCGTCCCTTAGAGATAAAAGTTAAAGGAACTCCCTCAGCCTCCAATTATTGAGATTGACAAATAATTAACCATTAGCTCCATGGCTTCTAGGAATATTCTGTTGAATATTCTATTTCGAATATGCCGCCTTTTATCTTCAATCTAATAACTTTACCTCCATCATATTCTCCCTTCCCATAAAGTATTAGTAGTAAACATATCTAGGAATTACTTCAATTAGTTCATTGGGGGTGGAAAAGGTGATAACTGCTAATATAAAAAAGATGATAATGTCTGTGAGTTGATAATTGTTTTGTGTAGCCATCACTATACAAAAGTACATTGCATTAATCATTAATACTTCATATTAACATTGTGTTCATTTATGTACATGTTTGAAACTTCATATAATTAAATGTTGAAAATCAAGCGTTGATTTGTGACCTTAAAGTAAAAACACGAAGTATGACACTGCTGAAAGCAGTGGCCAAGATCATTAATTTCCAACACTACCCAGACAAACAATTATCAATGATCTCTTGTAGTAGGTTAAAATGTATGTGAAGACATATTGTAAAATATTAAGCACTAAGTGAGTGTTTCTCATTCTCTACCACTTACAAGAGTCACCTATGGAGAGATTTAATATTGAAGATGTCCTTTCAAACTGATGAAATTCCATTTGAAATTCATCAAACTGAGATGGGGTGGGATAAGTCTCAGACATCTGTGCATTGACAAAATTCAGTGGGGCTGAGAAACATTGCAATAAGCAAACTGCTGCTATTAGGAACCAAACAACATTCAATACTTCAGGCAGGCATGTGCTTTACAGGCTAAAGAAAGAATAGGAGAAAAATAGCAAGAAAAGTGCCAAGAAATGGTTCTCAATCATTTGATTAATTTATTACAGGGACTTAAAAATTAGAGAGGTCACAACAGGACCAAAGCTCGACAGACCTTTGGTTTGCTTAGAAGAAGGTGGGATTATCATTATTCCTTTAAGGAGAGACACAGAAAAGGAGGAGGAAGAAGACAAGAAACATGGCTGGCTACTAACTAGAGATTCTTCGTGGCTTGAAAAACACCTTTCAGTTTTATGGATCTAGCTCAAGAACCTAGCCAGGATAAAGTATAACCTGACACAACTCACCCATTGCTAAGGCATGAATCAGTGCTGGTGCACTTGGCCCCCCTGGAACCACCTTGGCTTTCCGAGAGGTTTAGAATGGATTTGGTTTGGGCTTTACATAATCCTGTGATTTCCTGGTTATGCCACCAATATATTAAATGAGAATGGCTGGGAGTAGGATCCAAGCCTCAGTATATTTTAGAGATCTCTAAATGATACCACTGTGCAGCCAAGTTTGGGGACCATCGACGTAAACTTTTTTTAACTTTGATGACCCAAAATGAAGAAACAGATGCATAAAAAAGAGTCCCTCTGTCCTCATTCGTTGAGGTTTCCACTTGCTCAGGCTCATCCTCCTCCTGGAACACTTTTCCTAATCCCTCAGTTTGGGTTAAACCACATTTCTCCACCTCACTCCAACCCCAACTGTGCCCCTACCTGCTGATTTGTCCCTGACTCATGCTTCTCACTGTACAACTTTGACAAAGACATTACCTTGCTCCAAAATTTCTAAGGAACCCCACCCTACCCAGAGCTTTATACCCAAAGTATAGGTATCACCTGGGAGTTTACAGAAAGGTACAATTCCAGGCCCCATACAGGCACACTGAATTAGAATCTGTGACTAAGAAGCTCTCTAGGGGGCTTACATGAACATCCAAGTTTGAGAAGTACTGTCCTGGAGCACCATTTCACAAAGTATCTGTTGAAGGTCACTCTCAAGAACTGAAAATCCACTGCCTACATTTAAACCCACACCCTTCTATCTCTTTACAGGACATCTGTACACTCAAAAAATATGTACTGAGTGGCAACTATATGCCCCATGCTATGCTGGGTTTAGAGGATGCATCAGTGAAGATGGCAGAAGTGGTTCCTGCATTTGTGGACTTAAAATCTAGCAGAGACAACATAAAGATAGGTAAGATGAGTTCATAAAGGGGGTGTGTAGGATGCTGTGGAATGATCTACTTGATGGGGTAGATGGGAGAGGGTGGTCTGGGAGATAAGAGCAGACTTCCAGGGAAAAGGCAGGTCTGTGCAGATGCAAAGGCTGAGGACCCAGGAAGGATGGGCAGTTGCAAAGAGTGCCAGCCTCACACAGCATGTGCAGAGGCCCTGAACAACTAGACAGACACTTGCCCAGTGCCTGCTTTGTGCCAGGAGGAGGTCTAAGGGCTTTTCCTATAGGCAGATGTTATTATTAACCCCATTTTACAAAAGAGGAAACTGAGGCAGAGAGATTAACTAATATATCTGTCACAGGGCAAACCTGGAAATACAACCTCAGCCACCTGGCTCCAGCATCAGCGTCCTTATACCCCAATCTATAGCCTCTTGAACTGGGTAGAACATGATGCATTCAAGGAGCTGAAAAAAGGACCAAGTGCCCGGAGAGGTAAAGCAGGGTTTATTCATAGCTCCATGGCCCTTTTTCCTCAGAATGAGGGAGAAGGGGTCACCATTCAGGGGTTGTAGCCTCTCACAATTGCAAATTTCTAGGACCCATCCATCCCATGATTACTGAATCAGAATTTCTAGTCACGGAGCTGGCAATCTGCATATTAATAAACACTTCCAGGTGATTACAATGCAATAAAATGTGAGAACCATAGGTTTAGAGGTACCGTTCCCTCCAAAATCCTCCCCCTCTCATAGTGCCTCCTAATTAACCCATGGTTATTTAATAACATCTTGCTCCTGAGGTATAAACTAAACATGAGGGTAAATAGGATTGAAAGTGGAAAGCTGGAAGAAATCTGAAAATTGAATCTTTGCTCCTCCAGGTCCCTGGCTGTCAAGCTGTGAAAAGAATTATCTAGGCTTGAAAAGTTGGAGGCAAAAAAGACTACAGAGACTTAGAACTATTTTCATAACAATGCCAATCATTTAAACAACTAATTGAATCTCTGGAAATTGGAGTAAAATTTAAAGTTGTTTGAAGAGCAATTATTTTACATGCCCTGTGATTCCTCTACCTTTAGCCAATGCTGGTAAAAAAAAACTCTCAGGCAGTAAAGAGAATATTCTTGAATGTAGAATACACAGAATAGCAGTGGCTGAAGTAGTCTCTGGTCACCAGGGTGCACCAGCTCAACAAAGCTAATCTGCTTGCCTAAGTATCAGGGGACTTCAATAGCTCCAACCAAGTTCTGGCTGCCAATAGGGTATTCTTTAAAATTCAGTCTTTTATTCTCTTATAACCATTTAACAGAGGAATTATGCTAAACTCGTGAATAAGAAACTAAAAGAAATAGCTGAACCTCAATAAAACTCCATCATCACTGATTATATCATCCTCTTGCATTTTTTCAATATGTATCTTTGAGAGTCTAATTTTTTTTTAACATATACTACCATTAAAATTCTAAAAGTCAGCCTCCTAGATGCTGCCTTTCAAATGGTTCAGAATAGAGACAGTAGACAGTAGCTTTTCTATCTTACTCTGTCTGGAAACGACATTATGCTGGCTATTCAACAAACCCTGTTCATCCAGTTCATTGACTTTGGATCTTCATTCAAGAAAAAAATGTTTCGAAGTTTTTAGAAGAGACTTTTGTTCACATCCCTCAAAAGATCAGATAAATAACTCACTGTATTTTCAAAGCTTTTCTTCTTCAATATATTTATTTCTGACTCAATCCATAAGCAAACCTCTTGGATGCTGCTACATTAATTATGTGACAAAAAAAAAAATCACTAGAAAGATGACATGGCACAGTTACAAAATTTTATGCAGGTGCCCCACCATCGTGATTCAAGACATTGATGATAATCTTCAACAGTTGCCACTACTCTGTTTCCGATCCCTGAGAGGTAGTTTGAATGACTGTCAGATCTGTGTCAATATCGGCCATATTTTCATGTTATTCTGATGAGGTGATGCTATAGAGTGTGTGAGTCAAAGGGAATTTGAGGGATCCCAGATACACAGAGCTGGAATTATTCAAGGAAAGGTGCTAACACTCCCAATCTCTGACAAATTCTTTCTCTGTGAAATTGCATACTTCCCTCTCCCCTCTTCCAGAGGCTGACACAGCAATACAGAGCCATGCCCTGCTGGAGACATGGCCACCAAAAGATGGCGAGATGGCCAGGAAGGAGTGGATAAGACCCACTCAACTCTGGGCACCAGGGTTAATACTCTTTCTATCCTTCCTTTTCTTTTCTTTTTTATCTGATTCTTTTGTACTTTTTTTATTTTTTGTATTTAGTTTTTAATTTTTTTTTTATTTCAGTATATTACAGGGGTACAAATGTTTAGGTTACATATATTGCCTTTGCCCTGCCGGAGTCAGAGCTTCCTTTTATTGGATTGGCTTTTTTCTTTCTTTTTAAATAGTTTTATTGATATATAATCCACATGTCATACAATCCACCTGTTTGTAGTACACAACTCAATGGTTTTATGTGCAACGACCACCACTGGTGATTTTAGGACATTTTCATCACCTCAAAAAGAAACCCAACACCTTTTATGGATCACTGCCTTACCTGTCTCTCCAGCCCCCCAGTCCTGAGCAACCACTAGTCTACTTTCTGTATCTATATATTTGCCTATTCTGGAAGTTTCATGTAAATGAAATCATAAAATATGTGATCCTTTTGTGACTGGCTTCTTTCACTTAGCAAAATGCTTTCAAGTCACTCAAATGTTTATTTATTTATTTAGCATGGCAATGGTAAGATCCAAAGACCCAAGGCTAGCATATGAGACTAGGGAAGAGGGACCAAGCTATTAGCCCCGGGTCTTAGGCCAAAATGGAGTTTGGGGACAGGGTATAATTGTATCTTCACATGGACTAGTTCATCAAGGAATTGCAATCAACTTGGGGAAAAAGATTTATTCTAAGAAAGAGGATCACTTTACCAAAGCACCCCTGTGTGTTCATCTAGGACATAGGTATTAAGTGTCCTAGATCAAAGCCCACCAAATATACCCAGGTGCATAAAGCATCACCATTAAGAAAAAAATATATACATCTTATTTTGCTAATTTCTGTACTCGGTCAACACTTTTTAATGTATCTACTCTTTTTTTCCCATGTTTTTATATATGTGTGTGTGTATATATATCAGTGATGTAAGCATACTATTTAAGCCATATATTCTAATGACTGTGCCTGGAATCGGGCTCTAAGCACACAGGGGCCATATAGAAACTGTGATAGCGATGATGCTTTATAAGGAATCCCACTGGAACGAATGTTCGAAACAGTCAACAGAAGATTGTTACTCCTGCAATATATACCAGTGAAATTATGACACGTAATAATTGAATATGTTCTCCCTTCCAAGTTCTGATTGATCTGGAAATACACGACTTCATTTACAAACTTTTTCCAACCTTGTTTCCGGGGTGACATGCAAATGGAATGCTCACATTCCATAATCTCTCCCTTATTTAGTGGTGGGGAGGTAATCAGATGGTTAGGAAAGAAAGCACTAAGAAAGCAGCATCCACTTACCTGCCTGGCACAACCTTGGGCAGGGCGTCCACTCGCTGAAAGCAGTCACGATACAGTCTCTTTTGCATGGAAGGAAACAGGGGCGCACAGTTTCGGGCCGAGTAGAATCTGGACATCTGTCAATGTAAAGAGACCATGTCAATACCTCTTGGAAAAGGTAAGTGGTTTAACACAGACCTATAAGATTTTAGAACAGGAAATATCAAGGCCCTCTTGTTCCTTTTATAGATGAGGGAAGAAAGACCCAGGGAGGCGAAGCTACTTGCCCAAGTGCTCACAGCCAGAGGAGAGGCTGAAGCAGACTTCAGCCCTCTTGACCCAGAGGCCAAAATACTTTTCAAGAGACCAGAAAAAAAAAATCCCTAAAACTGATGAAAGACAAGTGACAAGAAAGTATCTTACCACCAGCATCAATTCAAATAACATTTTACATTTTTAAAATGAACAAACCGAAGAATTTTTTTTTAAATGTTTTATTCAGGGTAATTTAAAAATTAGTGAGACCCTAGAAAAGGAAGAGGAAAATAAAAAGCAATATATGGATATATTTGAAAACAAAAATTATTGAAGGTCACTTAAAAATACTATGTCTCTTTGATCATTAACAGAACTCTAAAATATCTAAATAATTGGCAAGTATTTCTAAAGAACATTTAGACTGATGAATTAGAATATGCAAGATATGACAGCCTGAAAAATAACAAATACACTAACTAGGATTAACAAGAGAAAGATGTTAATTCTGTTATTTTCTGATAATTAATTTAATGTCCATACTTGGGAGGAAAGTAATATAAATAGTCAATGGATTCACAAGCACTTGGAAGAACTAAAGTCTCACAAAATAGCGAGCAAGTTTTTGTGTGTTTGTTTGAATGCTTGTTTTCATGAGTACATAGGGCTAAAAACCACATTTATTATCTTCTACAACAGTGATACACTAAGAAGAAAAACTAGAAAGCACTTTGCAGCATATATTTGGTTTTTAAATTGTTCCCTGTAAGTTTCTTATAAAGAACAGAGACGCAGTGTATAAAGCTTGAGGCACGAGCTCTGCACCAGATAGCCAGTGCTAAGCTAAGAGCTTTGCCTACATTCTTTCAGTTAGTCCTATAGCAGATCATCTTCATTCTCAGATGATACACTGAGTACGGAAATGATAAGTAATGGACATGAAGCCATGTGGAGACAAAGCACTTGAAAAAAATTACGATAGAAAAGACACCAGCCTGCAAGTTTAAATAGGTAATAACAGACTTCCAGTAGGACAAAACAGAGAAAATGAAGGAGAAAAAAATAACAAGGAAATAATGGACTAATATCACAGAGTTGACAAAGAGAGGACACTTCAGAGTGAAAAAATCCATCAAGTGTATACAAACTGACCAATGTGCAAATACAGGGATTGTCTACATTTGAAACCCAAAGAAAGAGGGAGAGAAGAAACCAATAATAGTTGGGGCAAAAGGGAAGAAAAATAGGTCATCTAAGAAGAGAGAAGAGTCTGACTGACATTAGACCTTTCTATAATTTATAATAAGATATGTCATTATAAAATTGAAAGCATTTTCGTAATTTTAACAGTAGAAACAAGGCATAGGCAAAAGGTGGAAGACTGAATTTTGCTTTGGAACAAAATGCTCCAAAATTATCACTCTTGCCACAGTAAGGTAAAGATGCAGTGGGTACAGGATGAAAGATGGAAGGGGAAGGAGAGAGGGTGGAGACTTGGCTGTCGTCATCCACCAAACCAGGTGTTTAGAGAGTTGATCTAAACAAAAATGAAATAAGAAACAATGTCATTATGAACAGAATTTTTGTTTCCCCCCAAAATTCATAAGTTGGCACCTAACCCCCAATGTAACAACCTTTTGGAGGTAACTAGATCCTGAGGTGGAGTGTTCATGAATGCCACTAGTGTCCTTATGAGAAGAGACATGAGGGAGCTGGCTTCCTCTCTCTGCTCTCCTCTGTGTGAAGACACAGCAAGAAGACATCATCTGCAAACAAGGAAGAGGCCTTCACTAGAACCCAACCATGCAGTCACCCTGATCTGGGACTTCTAGCATTCAGCACAGTGAGAAACAAATGTTATTTAAGCCCCCCAGTCTATGGTATTCTTGTTATAGCAACTGGAACTAAGACAAAGGTTCTAAGAATAATAGTCACAACTATTAATGGTAAAGGTTTGAGGTGATGGATATCCTAATTACCCTGAGTTGATTATTACATGTTGTATGCCTGTATCAGAATATCACGTGTGCCCTATAAATACATACTACTATTATGTGTCCATAATTAAAATTTAAAAATTAAAAAATAAAATGGTATAGTAGTTGTATGTAAAAAATTAAAAATGATTAATATTAATGTGGCCGGGCACAGTGGCTCATGCCTGTAATCCCAGGCTCTTTGAGAGGCCAAGGTGGGAGGATCGTTTGAGGCCAGGAGTTCAAGAAGACCAGCCTGGGCAACACAGGGAGACCTCGTCTCTACAAAAAAAAAGAAAAAAAAAAAATAGATGGGTGTGATGCTGTTTGCCTGTAGTCCTAGTCACACTCAGGAGGCTAAGCCAGGAAGTGTTAGTGTAAATGAGCTAAGCTTTATTACTTTCATGGGAGCAAGTCAAGAAATGACTATTTTAAATTGATAAATGCAGAGATATATGAATGATGTGTGAAAAATATACCATTTAGAGTTAGAAGGTAAACACCAGAAAGGGAGAAAGGATAAGAATTTATACTTGTGTTCTTTTGCATCGACATAAAGATCCAGTAGAGGTAGATAACAACCCAATAAAGTGTCGCACAGATGGGAGGGGGGAGGGGGATGGGTATATACACACCTAATGGGTGTGGTGCGCACTGTCTGGGGGATGGACACGCTCGAAGCTCTGACTCGGGCAGGGCAAAGGCAATATATGTAACCTAAACATTTGCACCCCCGTAATATGCTGAAATAAAAAAAAGGAAACCAATAAAGTGGTTGACAGTGATGATGCAGGAGGAAGGGAGGGGTGAATGAGAGTCTAAAACTCTCACTGTTCACCTATTTATTATTACAGTAAACCATGTGAAAGCTCATCCAGTCGAGAGAGAGACAGAGACAGAGAGAGAACACAGCAACTGTTAAAAAGTAGTTGAGTTTGGGAAGTGGAGCAGGGGATGATTGGGAACCAACTGCTTTCCATCATCAGTCCCTGTGCATTATTTTACTTCTGCTATAGAACATGTAATGTTTTGATAAAATATTAATTAAAATGAAAGATGTCTATACTCACAGAAAAAATACTCAATAATTAATTCTTATTAATGGCATTATTATTAACCATCCTTAATACACACACACACACACACGCACAAACCATCTATCAAACAGATCAATTGCATGACTATAACAATAGAAAGAAAGAAGAGTGTCTTTATGAGGATATAGTGTTATTTAAACAAGCTACTCTGGTCAGGAAAATTTATATCATACTTTAGTCAAGATAACAAAAGAAAAAAGAAACACTAAAATCATCCCCAAGTCCTTTATTCATACTCTGAGGTCTACTAAAAATAAATTGAACTGTCATTTATTCTAACTTCTCTCCAGCCTCTGCTGCTATGTGTCTGGAAAGGAAAGCACAACCTGAGTGATGGCGACTTCCATGTGCTCAGTGGGTCATGGGCCCCCCATGGACCCTCCCCAACACTCGCTCATGCAATCATAAAACAGACCAGGGATATCTGTGGTGCTAGAATTCAGCCTTTCTACAGAGGATTGCTCATATGGCAGGAACTTTATCCACTTCAATTAGGAGTAGGTGTTAACCTCCTTAAAGGAACTGATCGTGCCTCCTTTATTGACCCTTTATTAGTATCAGTCACAATAAACACTCACTGGGAATAATGCCAGCTCCCACGGAATGGCCCCTTTCTCTCTCCTGCTCTTCCCTTAAGTCCACCAGAGAGAAACTGTATCATTCCTCAATGACAAAGGTCAAGCTTAGGTTACAGTGCTTTTACAGAAGCAATGAACTGAGGGCTTTCCTGGAAATGCGAGTGATTTCTGGTCTGATAAAGGCCACATATTCTCTCGCCAGTGAAATTGTCTTTTTGTCATTTCTTCTGCCAACAAAGTTTACCTTGTCCTCAGGGGTTCGACTTCCTCTTCCTATTTATCCACATGTATTTACCTCTTCATGCATCATCTCATTTCCAATTTGCATAAATGTCCTCTTACTCTCAAAGATACCATCTTTGAATATTAGCAACTTAAGTGCTCCCCTACTTGTAAAAACTATAAGGTTTGTTTTCTGCATCATTGTATTGTCACTGACAACAAAAGGCTTTGACATTTTTTGTGCTGCTGTTTTGTTGTCTGTGTGTGCACACAAATGCCTGTGCTGTACACACACTTATTTTGAATGCTTTGATGGAATTTCATTTTACATTGTGTCTTAAAAACACCAGATCTTAGCTCGGTGTAAATATTTAGTAACAGTAAGTGGGTGATTGAACAGTATTCCAGGTTATCGAAGCCTGAAGACAAACCCTGGGGGATATTAGGCTTATTTCTCCAGCCATTTCCACAACAAAATTGAAGCCTTGAAACCCAGAGAAGCACAGAGATTCACATTTTAGTTAGCAAGCACATATGGCCCTTTGCCTTTTGTCATAATTTAACTTACTGCTTTTCACATAACACTGTGATCCTGGATTGGCAATGCTGTCCATAAAAGGGGAATGCATTCCACTTCAGTACATGTATTTTCCCAGACTTGCAGTGGAATGTTCTATAACTCTTTTCTCTTGGCCACACAGTAGGCTTCAGCCGTTTACAAGCACTGTGCTGAAATGCATCAAATTGAGCTACAAAGACCTGCCATTTTTCAGTTATGTCTCCATAATCAAGATTCAGACACGCAATGCTCCATCTCCTTGATCAGTCTTCTGACCCAGGAACAGGAATATTCATCTCACTCAGATAGATGGGGCAGACCTGCCAACTTTTTAAACATTAAATGTTTAAATGGAGCTATTTATTACTATATCTCACAAAATGCCAAGTATTTTCACATTAAAGGTAGAAAGTGCCTTATCAGAAACTTTGAAAGGCTTTGAGTTGTGTGTTCTCAGTCTTTATTATTTGTTTTGTACATTGCCACTGAGGGGGGAAAAACTGAATAGTGAAACAAAACCAAACACAACTCCAAGAATATCCCAACAAGCTCTTACTCTGGTTCAGCTGTGCCCTAGCTAGTTCTCATTTTCTGATATGATCAGTTCTATTACTCGTACAATGGTAACATTCTCACCTATACAATTACATGGAAACCAAAGCACCAACCCAGGGATGCAAGAACATGCAGGAAACTCTGCATCTCAGTGTGGTGAGTTTAGAGATAAAACACATTATTTTATCCCATCCATTCCATGGAGACCTGCTTCCTCCTCTCTGCCCTGAAGGCCTAGTCTTTCTTTATGATATTTTCTTCTTCCTTTCTTGTTTCTATTTTCTACTCCCACCCCAAGAATTTCAGATTTCACAGAGGATCTTTTCCCATAGGAATAATTTTCACATGAAAAAGAACAAAAAATATATTTTGTGAGCCAAAGCAAAGGATGCTTTCTATAGCTGATAATCTCACTGGGTGCTTCGCTGGACACCAGGAATTATTTTCTTAGCTCAATTAATCTCATTAACCTCAAGAATTTTAATTAACTTTTCTAAAGTCAATGCAGGCTGCTCATGTTTAGAGGGGCTGTTTGGAGACATACAGTAAGAATTAAAACTCGGTTGTTATGTCTCCAGCCTCATTAACAGTGCCTAAAGTAATTAGCAGCACCTTTATGTGTGTGTGTGTGTGTGTGTGTGTGTGTGTGTGTGTGTGTGTTAGGGAAAACATCCGTGCCATTGATTTTTCTGTGTTAGTAAACTGCATCAAAACAAAAGGTGTAATATTTTATGTAAATTTTCAAAAAATGCATATTATTTTATGAATTATGCTTTAAACTACAAACTTCCAGT
>NW_012148952.1:4019131-4021419 GCF_000956105.1 Propithecus coquereli
TTGTTGTTATTGTTGTTCTTGTTTTTGGTATATTTGCATTTAAATTACAAAATTAATTGACACTACTGCCTACCTCTGGGGAATGTATCTCTTAAGACAAACTCCAACGAAATCTGCTTTTAAAAGAAATTTTTCTATGCCTACATATAATTAATTAGTCCATGGCTTTGAAGCGATATCACATTGAACACAGACACACACACACGCACTCACACACACACTCTACTTATACACGGTCTTCCTTTTTTAAAAGAAGCATTATTTTTCTCAGAAAGCCATTTTAAGACACCTATCCTGCATCAAGCAGTGCATTTTACTGCAACTTGAGAAATCCAGAAATATCTATTAAAGTTTGGCAGGAGAGAGCCTGTCCTTAAACTCTGAAATAATACCTGGTGATGTGCTATCCGCTGGCAGGGAGACCAGACAGATGTGCACGCTTACACTCTTGGGTGAGTCAGACAATCAAATTTCATTACTGTCTTTTTTTCCCACATTTTTATATCCACGTAAAAAGTGGCATTTATCTAAAGTATTGATCTTTTCCTACTCTTCCACACTATAATGTTTTATTCAGTGGACCAAATGCCCAAGATTTGTGACCTTGGTTTGTTATTCTTGATTTCCCCCCCCACTTAAATACTACTGACTTTTTTCCCCTTCCAAAAATATAAAGAGAAATGAGCGAAGAAATTGCACTTTAAGAATATGAAAATCTTCATTTATCTTGACCCTGGCCCCATTTTTCAGGATCAAAGAACAGAATCCTATTTAAAAAGGAGTTCCTCACAGCCAGTGACCACACTGCCCTGCTGTTCTAACTGAGCCCTGGGCAGACGGAGACAAGGGAGGCCATGAAAGAAATGATGTGCACAACTGGGGACAGAGACCGTCACTAGAAGTGATCGGAACAGCTACTCCTCTAATTTGTTTTGATGTCACCTGCTTATATTCCCATAGCACTTTTTAGATTCTTCACAGCCATCTTCACAGGCTTCATGTCCCCCCACCTCCAGAATGCCGGCAAGACAGAACAGGAAACCAGGTTTCACAGATCGGGTAGGTGGCAGATGTTAGTGGAAGTTTCTGGTCAAGAAGCCACATCTCCTGATTCCTAATTTGGAGCTCTTTTCATCAGATATATTCTACTTATGTTCACAACTGCACAAGCTGTCTGAAACTGGATGTGTGTCAACCAAACTCTGCTTTCTTCTTTAAGAAGTATATTAAAAAATAGCATCCATCTGATTGCCCATGCATAGGTACAAGTTAAAGCAATTCCTGTGAATATGTGAAACCAGCCCAGATAACCTAGAAGATTAAAGAAAAAAAGTATGCATGCAAATGAAACTGTTAAGTTGGATTCAGGAAATAGAGATATCCCCTATGTGTGGCTACTTCTGCAATATAAACTTCTCCATCACCTATAGGGGGAAATGATAACAACTGAGCCATTGAATACAGAGTTGAAACCTTTTCTGTTACTCACCTTCTCCAGCCAATGCCAAGATAGTTCTTGACCTGGTCTGTTTCCCATCTGAGTTTTTGCTTGAACAGGACTGGGAACAGGGTGACCATTCTGTCCACTCGCTCACCACACAATCCATTCGGCAGGGAATTTCACAAACCATCCGTTCAGGAGGAGGAGGTATTGGGCAGAGACTCCCTGAGACATCTTCTCCTGAAATCAACCACATCAAGACAGATGCTGATTAATGCACAATCGAGGCCAGTCCAAGGAACATTTACATTCATTGCTTTCTCTATTATTTCAGGTTAGCTTAGAAGACTTTACTGGATGTCTAAACCAATAAAGTACAAAAATGATGGCTTCTTCATCCATTCATAATATTTATGTCAAGAAATACTGCCAGAAGATAATTTGGCATTTAGAAAGGTAGATATTATAGCAAAACTCTCAATTGCCATCCTTCATAGGGACAAAGTTGGCTTCTTCCAGAACAATTTAGCCATGGGTGGCTGGAGATAGTCATGATGAACATGTTTTCAACAGCCATATGTAACCAGTATATATTGCATGTATGTAGTTGGCATGAAAAACACAATTTATGTTGAACATTCTAATCTACCCTGTAAAGAAGGATTTTTTTCATTCCAATTTTCTTTTGGGTGCATTCATCTCCTTTAAACGGCATTATCACATGATGACTCTATTGTTCTCTTTGTGCATAGTAGTAAATAATTGAAAATTAAAATTGAAATGGGCCTGTGGCTAAAATTAATACATTGACATAAAATTTGGCCTCTAGTCTGAAGTTCCCCATAAT
>NW_012148952.1:4021469-4024020 GCF_000956105.1 Propithecus coquereli
TTTTGCCATAATCTCATGAATTAGGTTACCACCTGAACCAGGTGATGCAAAATGTTATTATCCATATTTGTCTACAACTTCCATTTATTTATTGATCTAATCAGTCCATGTGGTGATATGGCTACCAGTCATGTTGAAAACTACAACCGACACAAGTTCATGTTCTGAAAAATATCACAACCAATGTGCAGTCAGGAGTTAGAGCCAAAACAACATTTATGAATTAATAAGAGCAGGTCACATGTATGATCTGTTCATCACTCTTCAAGATAGTCCCCTTTACCAAAATTTATCATGGAAGATTAAATATTTTTTCTTGAAGCAAAGATAAATAACAGCTTCTCTTGTTCTGCTCTTCATATTCAATCTTTGTCAATCTTTATCACTGCCCCCAACACAAGTCTAGTTCATTCATGAATTCCAGAAATGTTTATGGAAACCGCATGTCAGACACTGTGCTAAAGACTGTATTTGAAGATGATTTTGCAAATACACACGAAGATAACTGTATTTAGGAGAGAGAGGTGAGTCTTCCTGGCTATGCTTCACTTCAAGTCACAGTTATCTTCATATGTATTTGCAGAACCATTTGCTCATCAGATATTCCAACACCAGTACTGGGTAGTGTCTGCCCAGTGCTTCTGCCATAACAGTTCATTTTCCTTGACTGAGTTTTTGTGACTTTCCTTGTAGACAACCTAAGTGGCTTCCATGGCCGTGTGGATAACACCCAGAGCTCTTCACCACGGTGCCAATGAAATCATTGAGGTATTTGAGTTGCTCATGACAGAAACACATGCTATATTGAGTTACGCAGAAGAGTGAATGCATTTGCCTATTTTGCCAGAAAGGGCAAGGGTGTAGTAACAGGGGATGGGAACAAGCTTGACGCTGCCAAGATTCGTTATGACTCTGTTTCTGCTTTTTTTTGAGCATCAGCTTCACTCTCTCCTCTTGCTTTTTCCACCAGACCCAATCATGTGTTGGCAACTCTAAGCTCATATGCTTGAGAATTCCTAGGGAAGGGCTCCAAGTTGCCTAACTTATGACACTAGACCCAAACTTGCACCAGCCCATCCTGGTGACTCACCACCCCGGTGACTAAGGTGCAGCCTGCAAAAATGGCCACCGGCAATCCCTATGGATAGACCAGTTTCTGTATACTGCATAGAACCCATCTATTTTCTTTTTACAAGCATTCCCATATAAACTTCAGGAAGAGACAGAGCTCCTCATTTCGTCTAGAGATGAAACTCCCACAGCTCACTTGCAGTTGCTCTTGACCCTTCTTGACATCTATATACTTGTATCCCATGACCATATTTTTCTACTTCCTTTTAAAAATTTTATATCTCCATGTGCAGAGAGTGTAGCATGCATGATATTGTACCCTACTTGAAGGCATGGATTGGTATAATTAAAATGGGAGTATGGATTTATCTGCTCACTCCACTCACCTGTGGAATCTAACGAGCAGTAAGATACAACCTTTAATTCAAAGTGCAGAAACTACCTTTATGTTGACCTATTCTTTATGTAATTTGAGAAGAGTAAAAATTACTGAGACCAGCTCTAGAAAACTTGTTTGATTATTCAAGCACATTTGATGTTTGTGGACATTATTTTTATCCATTAACTAATGCACATATTGTAAATGCACTAGCGATACATATTGTAACTGTGTTTACCTTTGTTTGAGACTCATGCTTTAATCTTTAGAATCAAACAACAACAACAGAATCCTCTTACTCTATCACAGACCCAGGTGTATCAGTTGTTTCATTGATAAACGCTTTTAACTAAAAATACTCAACTATACAATAATCAAATGATCTTTCAGTAGTAGACAGATAATACCTTTTGGTCATCACTTGTCTGACATGGCTCTTGACACAGAAGACCTTCCGGGTCTGAATGCCCACACCACATGTAGCTTCTCCATTCCAGCCAATGGTTGCATTAAGGGCAGTTACCAATGTGTCTTCAGAACAGGGGCCCCATGGTGATGTCTCCCAGTAAAGCTGCATACAGGAATGGTCATTGCATAAACGATATTCTTGGAGGGCCTGACTAGGGGGACATGGTTTGCCACCTGCAAAAAATAAAATCAAAGAGAATACATAGTTGTTGCTATTGTTGTTATTGTTGTTCTTGTTTTTGGTATATTTGCATTTAAATTACAAAATTAATTGACACTACTGCCTACCTCTGGGGAATGTATCTCTTAAGACAAACTCCAACGAAATCTGCTTTTAAAAGAAATTTTTCTATGCCTACATATAATTAATTAGTCCATGGCTTTGAAGCGATATCACATTGAACACAGACACACACACACGCACTCACACACACACTCTACTTATACACGGTCTTCCTTTTTTAAAAGAAGCATTATTTTTCTCAGAAAGCCATTTTAAGACACCTATCCTGCATCAAGCAGTGCATTTTACTGCAACTTGAGAAATCCAGAAATATCTATTAAAGTTTGGCAGGAGAGAGCCTGTCCTTAAACTCTGAAATAATACCTGGTGATGTGCTATCCGCTGGCAGG
>NW_012148952.1:4026205-4030019 GCF_000956105.1 Propithecus coquereli
TAAACTGAAATGAAAAAAATAAATAAAAAATAAAATTAACAGATGTAAAGACTAAGGGATCATTTCAAAGTTACTTCTCCAAATCTCAAATGATTACAATTATTTTTTAGAACTCTCTTTCGGGTTATTTATTTGCCATTTTTATAATTCAAACATTCTTCTTCATAGATAATAATTCAACTCTTACTATTCCCTCCATTTACAGTCTGCTCATAAAATCAGAGGACACAAAGAAGAACGACACTATTTGTTGTTCGAAACAACAATGTAAAATGTGGAATGGCAGCGACAGCAGAGAAGCAGTTCTGTCTGCATGACTTTATGGCTTTGGAATTCTCCTGTCATGAGCTGGCTGACACAAAAAATAACTGCAAGGGGACTAGTATTTATTAAGCATTGCCTCTGTGCCGGGCGCCATGTTTTGCATACATTACTCAGGCTTAGCATATGGTACTGAGTCCTCATACGAAACTCTCAATGGCAGATGTGATCCATCTCTTCTCAGAGACTAAGAGTCAGAGGCTTAGAGGAAAAGCTTGCTCTTGGTCACACAGGCCTAAACTAGGGATCAAATCCAAATTTTCTGACTCTAAAGCTTCTGCTTTTCCCATTAACTATGCTGTATCTAATTCTAAGGAGGTGGATATTCTTCTGAAGAAGAAGTAAATAAAACAAGCTGACACTCAGCAAGACTGCCTGAAGGAGAAGATAGTGCATGGCTAATATGTGCATTCATACTTGTAAATGAGGCCAGGCTCATTGCCCTTGAGGTACAAATAAAACTTTTCAAGCATATTATGAGAAGTAATAGAGATTCTAGCAGATAAGCAAGCCAAAAGACCAGTTCCAATCATTCTCTTTTCAGTTTCAATCTATTTTCAGGCTGAGTCCACACTGTGTGTACACACACACACACACACACAATACAGCTACAGGGTAGCACTTTTCCAAGTATTGAAGCAGGCAGGCCAAACAAAATGCCCAACCTACATCTAAACAAAATTTAATGTCCACACTTGTGAATATTATTAGCATAATTGTTTCACAAAACATTTTAAAGCAATGTCATGCAAAGAATATTTTGAGGAATAAGATATTCATGGGGGTCTTATGAATAAAAGTAGGGGAAAGTTGAGTAGTGCTAGGTTAAAAAGAGTAAAACTGGTCTCATTACTGAAGAGTTCTTCAGCGCATTGAAAATGCCAATATATACTGTACATTTCCTAGGAGAGAAATGCGAT
Source organism: Propithecus coquereli (assembly GCF_000956105.1). Taxonomy (NCBI): domain Eukaryota; kingdom Metazoa; phylum Chordata; class Mammalia; order Primates; family Indriidae; genus Propithecus; species Propithecus coquereli. Next base: position 4,027,447 of record NW_012148952.1, read on the forward strand.
ATAGTGCTTTTCAGTCTTATTTAATCAAGGGCCATTGTTTTTGAGGAGCATCTCACTCCCAGAAATGGTATTTTAATGAATATGCTTTGAGAAAACCCTGTATTAAAGAATTATAAAATTATCAAGTTACTACTATTTGATAATCACATACTATATCCAACTCATATGATGGAATAAAAATAGATGAGGTTACTATCATTTATCTCCATAGACCTCATGATTAATGATAGATATGAGCTATTAAAACATAAAAATAAAATCAAGTCCAAAAGTAAATGTTAAGTTGCTACTGTGTGGTTTGAACGGAAAATACTGTAGTAGTTCAGGGAGAAGAAGGATCTCTGGGGGTATGGCGTGGTACCTTTCAACAAAGGGAAAGAGAAAGGCTGAAAATTGGTGGCAGTGATGGAGGGGACTTCAGGCAATGGAAGGGTCAACAAAGGAATAGGTAAGAAAGTACACTGTACTTTCTTCCAGTATTTGGAAGCAATACTGCAGGTGCGTGAGAAGAGAAAGCCCATGTTGAAAGAGTTATTTGACGTCAAATTCTGAATGATCTAGATTGCACACAGATTTTGTTATATTTCTTTCTTCCTTAAATTCCCAATTTCTCTCATTTTCCATGATCCAGATTTAACATCCTCCCCATCATCACACATTCAGTGCCCTCAGTATTCATTTCAGGCGTCCGAATACATTTTTAAAACCTAAGCTTTCATATAAGCTGATATTCCTATTTCCTCAGTGCAGTTAAATGTCAATATTCCCACCAACATTTTGATAGCTTGTCTATACAGGCTAATTCAGCAAAGTGGGCAAACAGTTCAGACATTCTTTAGGGAAATCAAACTAATACTCATAAGAAGATCCTACAATTTTGGGGTGAGCTATTTTAAAAGAAATCTTGCAAAAGAAAATCTGTACAATGGGATCCTAGCCACAAGATGTCCTGATCCTAATCAGGCAAGGTTAAATGTCTTAAGATCCTAGCCACCAACACTTATCCACTTAAGGATATCACTTAACTTCTTTGAAACTCAGTTATCTTATTTGCAATAATGAAATAATAACATTGACATTCAGAGATATTCACAGGATTCAAAATAATTCATGCAACATTCATATCAAGGCATCTAACGTATAGCAGGCTCTCAATATACAGAAACCTTAAAAACTATTGTTTGCAAAGACATATACCACAAAAGACTAATGGCCTTCATCATCTGAAAAATCTAGATATTTATGTCATACCCATGGATAGCGCTTGTGTTACATTCACATTTATTTGCAAACAGCTTCCCAGATTGGTTCACATAAATTATAAAGAATATTTATCATTATACGGACCATTTTATTGATGTGGTTGGCTAGTCTAAACCATTTCAAAGCCAAAAATAAAGCATTTGAGCCTGAAAAACCTCATATGCCCATCTCCATTGGTATAATTATCTTCCCACTGCACAGAGAGAACGCATCTCAAAAGAGGGGCATTTATGCTTTCCTGTTTTTATTTTCTTGGATGGATCAATGAGACCAACTGAAATCTCAGGCAAGCATGAAAAATAAAACAGGACGTGGTACAGAAGCTTAGCCATTAAAAGTGATTTTCACAAGCTCTGATAAACTAATGTCATAATAAAATAGAATATATTTAAGAGGGAAATTGAATTCATCTTTTTGAAGACTCGGTAACATTACTCCCAGCCCTCACCGGCTTCCTTATAATCAGTCACGGCAAACACCGTGTTCTCTCCTTGCGGAGATTCATTTAAACCAGTTGGGATTCTGGGAACATGGAATGTGGTGCTGCTTTGACCACGGCCCTTAGTATTTGTTTAAATAGTTAATATGGTGAAAGTCACCTAACATAAAGTTAACCAAAGTAAACACTTCTGAGCCATTTAGTACACTATGATAAACAACTATCCCCTCACTCTAGTTATAACATATTTTAATCATGCCAAAATAAAGCTCTGAACCCATTTAAGTGTTTATCCCTGTTACATCTTCCCCTCAGCCTCTGTAAACCACCAATTTACATACTGCCTCTATGGATTTATTTATTTTGAATACTTCATATAATTGGAAACATACGATTTGTGACCTTTTGTGTCTAGCTTCTTTAGCTTAGCATGATATTTTGAATGTTCATCCACACTGAAGCATGTTTCAGTACTACATTCAATTTTATGACTGGATGATATTCCACTGTATGTATATACCAGAATTTGTTTATTCATCTGTGGATGGACATTTGGGCTGTTTCCATATTTTTGTTGTTATGATTAGTGCTGCTATGAACTTGCTTATACATGTACTTGTTTGAGTGTCTGTTTTCAATTATTTTGAGTATGTACCTAGGAGTGGAATTCTGGAGTCATAGTCATCCCTCGATTTTGTTTGCTTGTGATTCTGGGGACTGTGGAACAGACAGACAGATGACGAGGTCCTGACTACAGTTCACACTATGATTCTAACAGCTCCCCATTCCCAGCTAAAACAAAATATACTTAGACAAGACAAAGATTCTTGAACTTATACTCAAGATTCTTTAAGAATGTTTCTTTTTTTCA
>NW_012148952.1:4031005-4065050 GCF_000956105.1 Propithecus coquereli
AATAATAATGAAAACAGCATCAACAACTGCAATAAAACAATGACATCATCTGATATTTGGGAAAGCTTACAGTGGGCTAGACCCTAATAATTACATGTAGTGTTTTATTGAATATTCATATTAACATCATTAGTTTTGCACCATAGTTATACCTGAGGCAAGGAGAGGTTAAAAAACTTGCTGGAAGTTGTATTACACAGCTCCCGTCAAAGCTCCACGTGGAAAACAGATCTGTAAGATGTTACAAGCTACATTCTTATCCATTATGGGTTGTGTTGCTTACTGGTTTGTATCTTACATAAGTCTTTCTCTTTACATTACTTTTAGCTAATGCCAAACCACGAAGAAGGGACTCTATACAATTCATTGTAAGCTCATCAGTAATTCTAGCATCGGAGGGAGTAAGCCCAAAAGAGTGGGCGCCTTTATTACCTCGGAACTACATCATGGGATGAAGCAGAATTGGACAATGCTTCACAAAAATAGAAAAGATAAGCAGTTTAAAAAGAGTTCAGAATGGAGAGATGGAGGGGACAGATAGAATGCAAGGCCAAATAGGGAAAGAGCAAAGAGGGGTATTCAGCAAAAACAGTACAATGTACAATGAGATAAGTGACACAAACACTGGCAAAAATATAATAATGATATAAAGATGCTCACAAAGTGACAAACAATGAAACTTCATGAGCTGATAAAAGAAAAGATAGACCACGAGAGTAAAAGCTAAAATGAATATGGTAGGAAAACCCATGAGAAACACTAAAAATAAAATAGGTAACAAATAATAACAACTGAAAAAAAGAAAACAATATTTCCAAGATAAACATATTTACAAAGGCCAGGAGTTAGAACAAATTGTATCTATGTGGCAGATGAACTGTTTGTTTCAGAAGCTTGTTTAACTGAAGAGCTATCTCATGTTCCTCAGCATAGGATAATACAATAATAGCAGCTAACACTTTGATCACCTAGAATGTATCCAGCCTAACATTGTTATAGTCTACAAGTATTAGCTCATTTAACTCTCAAAGCATTAATAACAGTAAACACATATGTAACACCTAGTAGATACCAGTTTCTGCTGCAAGTAAATTACCTGCATCAATTCCTTTAAACTTCACAACAGTCCTATGAGATGGGAACTATCATTATGCTCACTTTATAGATGAAGACATTGAGTCTTGGATAAGTTAAATAACTTGTGCAAAGGCAAACACAAGTGATTGGTGGAGCTTGGATTTGGACATGGGCAACCTAACTCCAGAGCCTGTTTCCTAATCATGATCCTCTATCCTCTATTGATACTCGCGTCTTCTTCTTTCTCAGGACAACTACTGTACCTGGCTACGTAAGGCTCAATCTAGTGGAAAGGCAAATAACTGTAAGCATTTTCACACCTTTACTGCATAACTAGTATATACCACATATTACTCAGGGTGAGAGGAGATGCAAAAGAACAGAAACAGACTGTGATTAAGAGCAAACTATAGTTGCTCAAAAAGAAAGAATCATGTAAAATTTAACAAAATGTCCTACTACTAAAATGTCACATTTCCCTAGGTCCAGTCACACATACCAGGGGGAAGTAACTACTATTTTACATGTGTGTAAAAAGTCTGAAATTACTTACTATTACTTGAGTGTGGAAAAAATAATGTTTTTCCTAAATATGACATCGACATGGTCACAAGCCCTAATTTCAGCTTGGTAGTTGGGGTGGATGAGAGTGGAGGAATAAGGTGTCAATTTAAAGTATTAATAATTTAGCATCACATAATAAAACTATATCTTTTCAGAGTTAGTCTCAGGTTGTCAACGATTCTCCCCTCTTCCCTTTCTCTTTGGGCAACAGCTGAGAGTCAGACACACATGTGTATATCAATGCTGCATACTCTCCTGTGAATTTTGCTAGTTCTAACTGAGCTATTTCCATCAAATTGGTCTTTGTGTGTCATTACCCAGTGTTTGAAGGTACACTTGCCTCCACTGCTAATGTCTAGGGTCCATGACACAGTTTATACTTTTCTGGTCCACATACTTTACACTCATTTATACCTGACTCCAAGCCAGTTCCAATCTCCAGGGGCAGTCAACACTTCCACATCTCACACAGGGGCATACAGCAATTTCAGTATTGCCCCCACATCATAAATGGGCCTGAGAAACTTGATTGGGAGGGTGGGTAGCAGCTAGCTCAGGCCCAGTCTGTGCCTAAACACAGTACATCATTTTCTCTGCTGTCTGTTTTCTTTTATTAATCTACCTAAATGTCCATAGTTTTCATTTTCTCAGCCCAGTATTTCACCTGGAGAATGAGGGGCGTGGGCAAGGACCCTCACCAACTACTCTCTTTACTACATCCTCCCCAGTCTCCTCTCTTCTGACCCAGGAAGCCGATCAAGGTCGGATCCTGGCTTAGGCTAACCCTCTACACTCTGAGTCCTTTGTCCTTCCTTCTTGATATTTGAAGGAAGCTATTTGGAATTTACAAAGCACTTTTCTCCTATATGCTTGGCTCTTGCATATAAATGCCTGATTTTCAGGATTATTATCTCTGACATGAGCTGCAAGTTTCCATTTTGTGGCACTGACTCTTTTCTGTTTGTATTTGAGGTACATAATAATCTTAATTTTTCCAGACACAGCAAATGCCTCCAAATCAACAAGGGGAAGGAGTCTTGTCCAAGATGGCGTAGAAGAGAAAAGCACACTGATGATATCCCAAAATATGATCTGATGACATCTATTTAATGTGGAAACTTTGCTTCTCATGAGAGTTTTACAACGACACTCTATAATTTTAAAAAGATGAATCCAGAATAATAATAATGGAATAAATAAGTGACCTTTGTAATGCAGGAAGTACTACTTCAAAAGGGAAATCTTGGAGCAAATAAATAGTGCATTATAACAGAATAGTTGATGAGGAGATGTAACATCTGGATTTCAGTTCTGCCTTTGACACCTATTAAAATGTGACCCTGGAAAATTGTTAAGCTTCTTTAGGTTTAGCATACCTGAAATAGGTGAGAGGAGAAGCAGTAGTATGATCCCTGACTACATTATTGGGACTGATGATGGATCAAAGAGGCTAATGTAAAATAATATTTAGAAAATTGCAAGTGCCATTTATATATAATGTGGCTTTGTATTATTGGTGAAAATGGGATAAAGGACATAACAAATAGAAAAATGATTTGGGTCAAAGATACTATCAGTCTTCTGCACACTAATTTTGTCTTAGATAGAAAAATATAAGAGGAACTGAAAGGATTATGAAGTCAGAAATAATATTACTCATTTCATCGAGCTATTTAGCTATCTAGCTAGCTATGCAGAAAAGGATTTGGACCAGCTTGAATATGAGGTATATCTTTACAAAGTACCTCAACTTATCTAGATGTTTCTTAAATATTTGAAAAATCAATACTTTTAAGTTAGACTGGGTAAGTCAATAGAGTAAACTGATAACACATCACTAAAGAATAGTCATTTGTGGCCGGGCGCTGTGGCTCACGCCTGTAATCCTAGCACTCTGGGAGGCCGAGGCGGGCGGATTGTTTGAGCTCAGGAGTTCGAAACCAGCCTGAGCAAGAGCAAGACCCCGTCTCTACTAAAAATATAAATAAATTAATCGGACAACTAAAAATATATAGAAAAAAATTAGCCAGGCATGGTGGCACATGCCTGTAGTCCCAGCTACTCGGGAGGCTGAGGCAGAAGGATTGCTTGAGGCCAGGAGTTTGAGGTTGCTGCGAGCTAGGCTGACGCCACGGCACTCACTCCAGCCCGGGCAAAAGAGTGAGACTCTGTCTCAAAAAAAAAAAAAAAAAGAATAGTCATTCGTCTCTGTAATGAACCTTCAGAAACATCATTTTTATTCGGTACATAGGAACATTATCATAATTTATTTAACTACTTCACTATAATTGCACAATTAAGATGTTTTCAACTTCTCTGTGACAAATAACACTACAAAGAATATTCTTGACCATATCGTTGATTATTTTCCTAAGAATAAACTTCTAGAAATGGAAAAACAAAGTCGAGGGGTACAAACTTCATTAAGGTTCTTGGTAGAAAAGAGTTGCCAATTGGCTTTTTTCTCCACATTATTTATCATTGCCAGTAGCTTTTTAATTTACACACAATAAAATTCACTTTTTGTGTTGTATAGTGCTATGGTTTCTGGCAAATGCAGAGTCTTTGATCTACCACCAAAATCATGACACAGGACAATTCCATCACCCACAATAATTCCCTTATGCTGTTCCACTGTCGTCAGTCCCTCGCCCCGGTTGTAACCACTGAGCTGTTCTCTGTCCCTGTAGTTTTGCTTTTCTCCCCTCAGAATGTCACATATATAATATTATACAGTCTGTATCCTTTTGGGTCTTACTTCTTTCACTTGAAAAATGCACTGTAGGTTCGTCCATGTTGCTGTCTCTATGAATAATTCATTCTTTTTGTTGCTGAGTAGTGTTGCATCCTATGGATGTTTACAGATGCATTTTGTTTATCCATTCTCCTGCTGAAGGACATTTGGGTTGTTTCCAGGTTTTGGTGATTATGCATAAAGCTGCTAAACAGGCTTTTGTGTGAATATAAGTTTGTATAAGTTTTCATTTCTCTTGGGTAAATAATTAAGAGTGAAATTGCTGTGTCATATGGCAAGTGTAGCTTTTATGAGAACTGCCAAACTGTTTTCCAAACTGTATTATTTTGTCTTTCCATGAGCAATATATGAAAGTTCCAGTTGTTCTGCATCCTTACCAGCACTTGATATAACCAGCTTATTTTTTTTTTCTTAAATTTTTGTCCTTCATTGAAATTTTGTCATTCTTATAGGTGTTTAATGATATTACACTGTATTTTTAATTTGCATTTTCTTGATGAGTAATGATGCTGAGCATCTTTGCATGTGCTTGTTTACCATCTGTATAGATTTTTGGCAAAGGGTCTTTTCAAATCTTTGGCTTATTTTTTTTCATTGAGATGTTGGTTTTTTCATTGTTGAGTTTTGAAAGTTCTTTATATATTCTAGAAAGAAATTCTTTGTCACATGTGATTTGCAAATATATTTTTGCAGTCTGTAGTTTTTCTTTTCATTTTCTTAACAGTATTTTCTGTAGAGCAAAAGTTTTAATTTCACTAAATTTTTCCTTTATGGGTTGAGCTTTGGTGCCCTATTCACTTTGCTTTTAAAAAGACAGAAATTCAGGAAGGAATAGAAAATGCATTGCTTGCCACAAAAAAGAAAGAAAAAATGAAAGAAACAAAAAAAACGAGTCGAAATTTATTAGGACATAGAATTTCATAATTTTCGATAGAGTGAATTCTCCAGACAGTGTGTCCTAGTGTATGACACCAACACTAGTTTTTCACATATGGTTTTCAAACACACTTTTTCCATGGCAAATATTTACTGGTATAATAATTGAAAGTCCAGTATTATAAGATCCTGAAAACTTATATGATGCAATTGAAATTATCTCCTGGCTAAAACATCTATGTAGTATCCATAAATTATGATGTACCATCTATGAAGATGAGACTTGTCTTTTATAATATCCCATCAATAATCTGGCACAATGTCAGCCACATAGTAGATCCCAAAAATTTTGAATGAAGGGGTAAGAAAGATGTTTAGTCTATTTCAGGTAATAAACCATCTTATCCTCTCATAATATTCCCCCCATAATCCCTACAGGTCGAGTTTTATTTTTTATTTTTTATTTTATTTCAGCATATTACAGGGGTACAGATGTTTAGGTTACATATATTGCCTTTGCCCCACCCGAGTCAGAACTTCAAGTGTGTCCATCCCCCAGATGGTGCACACCACACCCATTAGGTGTGAATATACCCATCCCTTCTCCCTCCTCCCATCTGCCCGACGCCCAGTGACTGTTACTACTATATGTGTACATAAGTGTTGATCAGTTAATACCGATTATGGTGAGTACACGTGATGCTTGTTTTTCCATTCTTGTGATACTTCACTCAGTAGAATAGGTTCCAGCTCTATCCAGGATAATACAAGAGGTGCTAGATCACTATTGTTTTTTGTGGCTGGGTAAAACTCCATGGTACATATATACCACATTTTATTAATCCACTCATGTATTTATGGGCACTTGGGTTGTTTCCACATTTTTGCAATTGTGAATTGTGCTGCTACAAACATTCTAGGGCAGGCGTCTTTTTTATAGAACATCTTTTTTTCTTTGGGTAGATGCCCAGTAATGGGATTGCTAGATCAAATGGTAGTTCTACTTTCAGCTCTTTGAAATATCTCCATACTACGTTCCACGGAGGTTGTACTAGTTTGCAGTCCCACCAGCAGTCTATTAGTGTTCCTATCTCTCCGCATCCACGTCAACATTCATTGTTTTGGGATTTTTTGATAAAGGCCATTCTCACTGGAGTTAAGTGATAGCTCACTGTAGTTTTGATTTGCATTTCTCTGATGATTAGAGATGTTGAGCACTTTTTCATATGTTTCTTGGCCATTAGTTTATCTTCTTTTGAAAAAAGAACAGAGACATAGACCAATGGAACAGAACTGAGAATCCAGATTTAAAACCATTCTCATATAGCCATCCGATCTTTGACAAAGCAGACAAAAACATACACTAGGGAAAAGGATCCTTATTCAATAAATGGTCCTGGAAAAATTGGATAAGCACATGTAGAAGACTTAAACAGGATCTGCACCTTTCACCTCTCATAAAAATCAACTCACGGTGGGTAACAGACTTAAACCTAAGGTGTGAAACTATTAGAATTCTAGAAGAAAATGTTGAAAAAACTCTTAAAGATATTGGCCTAGGCAAAGAATTTACGAAGAAGACCCCAAAGGCAATCACAGCAACAACGACAATAAATAAATGGGACCTGATCAAATTGAAAAGTTTCTGCACAGCCAAGGAAACTATCACGAGAGCCAACAGACAACCTACAGAATGAAAGAAAATATTTGCATGCTACATATCCGATAAAGGGCTGTTAACCAGAATCTATATAGAACTCAGGAAAGTCAGCAAGAAAAAATCAAACAACCCCATCAAAAGTGGGCAAAGGACATGAATAAGTCAAATTTTTAATCTCAATATTATCCAAGAGGCAGTATAACATAATGGACTCTGGAGATAAGCTGCCTGGGTTCTAATCCCGCCTCTGCCACTTATTTGCTAGTACTTAACTGCTCTGCACCCCAGTGTTTTCATCTGTACGATGACGACTTCTGTTCCAGAGGGTGGGACTCTGATGACAAGAGTATCTATTCCATAGCACTCCTATTCCCCTGGGTTATTGTAGGAATTCAATCAATTGATACACATAAAGCCCTAAGAAAGGAGCCTGCTGCAACATGATAGTCAATATAATAGGTGGTATGACGTAATTGCGATAGTAACTTATTAAAAGTTACAGACCATGGCAAACTATTTTCACTCTAACAAATTTTTAAGCTCAGGCCTCCAGGAAGCTTGATTTTGAATAAAGTACAAGAAAGGCAAGATAAGTTTGCCTTTTTCTTTACTTGGTAGGTACCTCTTCTTTTTTTGTCTGAATCCCATGCCCGCTACTATAGCAACCATGATATTGCCAGTTCTTGTCCTCAGATCCCACCCATTTGGGGATTTATGAAAAATAGGTAGAGTTCACCAACATCTAAGAATTCTTGTACTGAAGAAGGAACCTACAAAAACAGAACATTTTAAAGCAGGTAAATATCACTGATTGTGTAATTCTCACAGGATAACCATAGTGTTTCCCTTGAAAAAGTGTTGTTGATGTCTTTTTCCCATGCCTGATCCCCTGGCTATTCAACTGTTCCTATTCAATTTTGCAGAACATGGCAGGGGTCTAATGACTAGTTTTGTACTATATTGAAGAAGTATAATAAAGACAACAAACCACATTACTACATTGAAAGTTTGCAGTGGTGAACTAGGGGAGAATCATGCTATATAATTTTCTCATCAAAATGATGAAAACTAATTAAGACTCTAAAATAATGAATATATACTGCTTTTCTAATTTGTTTCACAAATTAAGTTCAGATACAGGATTACAATACCGTAGAGCAGGCATTATATAAATTAATGCTGAGAATATATTTCTTAGCCATCAGAATTTGAGATCCAAACAGAAAACAGCTTTTAAAAGCTTAGTTCAGTCTTTAGTAAAACAAGATAGATGTAAAAAATAAAAAACCTCCAAATAAATATTAGAAAGATAATAATTAGAAAAATAGAATGGAAAAGAATAAACACTGAAGGCATGAACCTGAAGTTCTTATTCATGCTAAACTGACATCAATTGGAAATCTGCATGCATAATAACACCTAAATTAATGCTATGAGGTCCAAGAATATATAGATTTTTTTTTCTGTAATTTTCTTTTACATAGTATATGTCACTAGTACTATCTTAAGACTGATATTGATAACTTTTTGTGATTGAATGAATTCTAAAGAAGAATTAACCCTATCTCGATTTGTCTATCTTCTCCCAACTGATTTACTAGTTACTAAACTCAATGTGGCATTGCCATTTTTCTAGCCAATTCCATATAATTTAGAAAAAAATCAACATTTTAATGTAAGAAAAATTTAAATATAAATAAAATGTATGCTGAGATATTTCAAAATGCAAGGAGTAAACTTAAGCAAATGTTTCAAAACTCCAACTATCACTTTATATTCCTATCAAGTTCTCCTCAACATTTCATAACAGCAATAGTGCCATTTAATTCCAGTTGTATGCTCAGCATAATAAAAGAGGAAGGATACAGATGTTTGAAATTTGTGTACTCTTTTCCTTCTGCATTGAAATAGAAAGATGTTCTTGTTTCATGAAATAAATACTATTTTGTTAGATGTCTTCTTTACTTAAGAGGTTAAATCCTTAATTATATCATTAATAATCATGTTGACATTTATTGTCTGAAAGGCATGGTTTCTCTGGAAACAATTTAAGAACACTAGATATTTCTGATCATTTATCTTATTATAACTGGCCTACTGGTTAAAAGAATAATTTTCTAATCCTTCTAGGCAGTTAAACTAACACTTACTAGGTTATTTGTTCATAGGCACTTCTTCCTGAGACATAATAAATGGAGAGAAACATCTGCTTAAGAAATTTAAAGTTGTGTAATGTCTTAAGTTTTTAACCCATTATACTACTTCCTTGGCTAGAGAAAATAATATATCTTGATATTCCTGTATCCCCAGTTTCTAGAAGACCACCTCACTCATAGAAAGTACTCGATAAATGCCAATTGAATTGAAATAAGCATAATTGAGCCGAACAGATGTTTTAACATTTTTGGCTTCCATAGAGTTAGCACAAATTGAGGACAATTTTAAATGCCTTAGGAATATACTAACATCAATATATTTGATCAAGGTTCTGCTACTATGAATGTTGATAATAACATTGGTTTAGAAGCAGGCAGACCTGGGTTTGAATTCTAGCCTGCCCTTCCACATTGTATGTCTCTACGTGACTTATTTCATCTCTATCAACTTCCTCATCTAAATATGTGAATAACGATTCCTATCAATATATCACAGGAATTATGTCATAATTAAATGAGGTAACATTATTATAACAGGAAAATAGTAAGTACTCAATATGTGTTGGTGATAATGGTGATGACAAATGTCTACAAACCTCTTTTAATGCCTTTAGATTTTGCATAAATTCATTGCCAATACCATCAAGTCTCAAAGACTATTCTAACATAAGAGAGAAGTAGGGAAGAATGTAGAAAATAACGGTCATACCACAAGGCATTTATGCAAAGCTTTGTGAAATATCCTCTGATTTGTCCATGTGCTTGTTTTGGCAGTGGATTTACCTGTCCAGTATGCTTATACTGCCTCGGGTAATATCCATTAGCGTGCATTTCCTCAGGGGGAGATACAAGAAGCAATGCTGGATGGCAGAGGAGGGCCATGGCAAAAGGAAAATTTTACAAAGGGGGTTCTCATGTAGGTAATCAAAAATGACTGAAAGTGCCAAGAAAGAAGGTAGTCAAATAATCACAAAAGAGGTAAATTCCCTTTATGTATACCCTGGGAAGATAAAGGAGCAAACCTGTCCCAATGCAATCGGGGAGGTAAGCTAGACAGTGTTAGCTGAGCACCCTTAAAAATATGAACACTGGCATTGGCAGCCTGAGCCTCTGATGCATCACTCTGCTTACGGACCTGGCCTCATGTGACTTTCCTGTTCTAGGTTGTGGAGATCAGCCAAAGCTCAGGAAACCACATTTTTTTTCCCTGTGAAATTTCACAAGCTGTGAAAGCTTAATCACCCACCCGTCGTGTACGTCCAGCCAAATCTGAGCTGACTTACGAGATCTTTGCTGAGTGTGCCAAAGTCATCCTTGCACATGTGGGCACCATGGGGCACTTCTTTCAGACTCAGAAGTAATCGTACAGTGTTTATAGCCAGGTTGTGATGGAAGTCCCTATAATTTCATATATATAAAATTTCAGCAATGTGAAAATGGAAATCTGTTCCATTTTCCTTATTCATTGCTTTACCTAAAATCTCAAGCCTGTCAAAAATAATATCAATCCATTCTTCCAAATATAGACATAAAAATGGTAGAATAGTATGTGTAATAAACTTGCCTGAAAATATAGAAAGCCCCAGAGTTAGAGAAAGCAATATTATTTCTTAGGAATATTTCTTGGGAACTATTCTTCAATTCTCTTTACTATTCAGTTATTATAATTGGGGAGAATATCCTGACAAGTGCTTTTGGCAGATTTTTTTATACTTAGGTGTGCAATGGAATAACTATGTAAACAGAAAAATGTTAAAACTTTCAGTGTTAATCTATATTTTAAAACCCAAGCATATCTTGACAAACTTCTAAATACAGAATGCATGAAATTCATAAAATATATATAGGCATGATTGCATTACTGTTTCTAATTTATTTTCCCCCTGAACAAAATTCTGCCTTGGAATTCTTATTTATTATGCTTTTTATTCAATTGAGTACCCAGGCAGAAAATACAATAAAGACCTGCTAATTTCATAAAATATTGAAACACTGACAGTGCAAATAGAATTTCAGTATCTTTATGTACTTCTGATCCTATCTCATAGTTTAATCTAAAAACCTATTTAAGGAATGCATAATTTCCTAGACTCTTACTCTGATAAATTACTTTCGGTATTTTAGAGAAGAAATATCCAAAATTCAGAAATACCATTTCCACTCTTCAAAAGTAGTTAAAGAGTTAATTCATAATGATTAAGAGATTAAAGAACACAACAATATGACCAATGTCTTGATATAATCCTTCCAAAGTGTATGTCTGGGCCCCATGCAGACTTTAGAAATGAGTCCAAGTAGTCTTCAAAAAAAATAAATAAATAAATGAAGATTGTCTAGGTAGTCATCTTTATTAGATCATCATTTTTAAATTTATTGCAATGTCCTAACTTCCTGATCAACAGGTTTCCTCCCATGGCTGAAGGTATTCAGAGCTCTCCAGGCCAGCATGCCGCTCCCTACATTCCAGAATGACTTATTTCAGATGACTCCTTTCCCAGTTTTAGAGTCCACATAACCTGTTTTGGAATCTGCAGCTTTTGTAGAAAAGGATAAGAAAAGTTTCGTTAAAATGCTTAAATCTCTCTTTATCTTCTACCAAAAGTATGACTTTTATGATTTGCATATTTATTACATGCCATGCTAGAGATCTTTATTAGAGCCCATATTCTTATTTTAAATAGCTCTGTTTCCATTTGGTCCATGGTACCTGACACCAGCAACCTCGTGTTCTAAACATAAGGAAGATAGTAAACAGAAGGAAAATCCAGGTAAAAGTACATAAATAGATATAGTGACAGTGTTAAGTGCTTCTTATTTCCCAGAAAGGAAAACAACATGTACGAGAAAAGCATATATACTGCCATTAACACATAAAATCTATAGGATAGAGTTATTAGCCAGAATCCAAACATTCAACTTATTAGTGTATTTCTTTTCCTCCCACCTAAAACATAAAAATTCAGTGTCCGAACAAAATGTATTATTATTATTACATGGTGCTCTGAATTTTACTACAAAGAAAACATTTAAAAATGCAATTCAGTTTTCAATGTTAGATTATTGCCAATATTCTTGCTCATTTTTCTTTCTATTGGAGCTAACCTGATTTTCTATACATTCTAGGAAACAAAATATATTAAACAAAGGCTTACATCATTCTCTAAAAGGAATGTATAGTATATAATATATAGATGTTTTCTTGTATGCATATCTAATATATCCATATTTGTACAATTATAGCAATTACGCACAACAAAAAGAACTATTTTTAAACTATGTTTATGTATTTAATTAAGACACTATGTCCACTGACAACCGTGAGGAAATAAAACTGGCTGAGAATTTTTGGTTTAACTTTAGTTTTTAGTCTAACATTTTTTCTTTCCATTTGAATAGGAGGTGAGACTTTTATATATACTTTTGGAAGTTAAAAATGCAATCTCATTTAATTTTGAACAGCAGTGAGTTTAGTTCTGTTATATCCTATAAAATAGTGATCTTAGACATTAAGACAGTAAAGAGAACATGAACTCAGCTTCTCAACATTAAAACTCCACCCTAACACAGTAAGAAGATTCTATAACTTTCAAGTGCATAAAATACAAAATCACATTATTATGGAGTTAATGGGATGGCTGGGGTGAGCCTGAGCAGTTAGTCAGCTGGGTGTTGAGGGCCTGGCTCTGTCGTCTATTCTACCTGCCATTTTGTCAGCACCCAGTAGCTGTTACCTGCTTTGGTCTAAATGAGCATGGGAACAATTCCTGGTCCCAAGGCTGCTTGAGACTTCAAGGACCAAGATCAAGATTTCAAAGTGGGTTCATTGGTATCTGTTTTAGCAGCCCAAGGTTCCTTGGAGAACACTGGTGATAAGAAATCAATTCTCTGCCTTGCCACTTATTTTTTTAAAATTATTAACAAATAATCATTTATATTATTTATAAGTATATATTATTATCTGCTAATATATGAAAACTATATATACTATATACTACTAAATAAATTATTATATATAGCTTGTTATATACTATATATAATTTAATATTGTATTATATATATAACCCATATATTACATAGGTAAATCTGATTAAATTAATATTGAATATAGTATACATCTTATAATGTATACTACATTATAATATAGTGTATAGTAGATAATATATATAGCATATGGTATATAAGCATATATTATATATACATATTTCATAATATATAATAACATTATATTGTATACAATTATCTGCTAATAGTAAAATATGCAAATGGTGGGAGAGAGTTAGTGATACATAACATCAGATATACTGACGATGTGCCAGATATCTATCTGATATCTAGCTAGCTAGCTAATTAACAATGGAATATACATTTTAAAAGTCACAGAAACTTTTGAGGCCAAAGGACAAATGCTTGTGTGCTCTCAATATACTTAGTATTCCTCAGGTATTTCAAATGATCTCACAGCTTCTTTCAAATTCAGGCTTTCAAAAATATTATATGCTGATAAAGTTTATCTGCAACATTTTTTTAAGAATATAGACATCGGCTTATAGAACTTGGAACAACTGTTGCTTAGGTAGATGCCATTAATCTGGGTCTGAGTTGAACTACATACATTCCTGTTCTTGAACCTTTATTGAGGTATCAACTCTCAGGGACAGTGTTCCAGTTCTTATTTTGATACCTGAGCCATAATTTCACACCATTGCTGTCCTTTCCCCAACCCTTCTCTTTATATTAATACCATCTTGGTTATGTCCCTGGAGCCATCCTTAAGACTCAGTGCATCTTTCTACATATTAAACAGATGCAGTACTCATCCTAAAAATGCTTTATTTTCATGACTGACCATGAATTGCCTTAAGCAATGAAATTCTTGAACTGTAAGTTACAGGTCAAAAATGACATTCTTTGTATACTAAAGAAAATGCCTTAGAGATGGGGCCTACCTTCAAGTATATCAGCTGTCAATACAACCCACTTTGAAAGCCAATTAGTCCCAATTGGCCATGTTTTAATTTACTTTAAAATTATTCTACATACTATTTTTATTGGACACATGTATAATAACTCAGTTGGACAAAAATCTTGACAAATCAAATTAGGCCTTGAATAATTTTCAAGCATTCTCAAATCTCACCAATATTGGTAAAGAGTTTTCTTGTGAAGGCTTTTCATAATTCTGATGGGATAGGTGATTCTGTACTATTGAGGTGGGCTCTGAAATGTTTTTGGAGACATGAACTTTGAGAATAAAATTAATAAAAAGTCCATTCATCACAGAGTGAATTCCTATGAACCACCTACGAAACTATGGTATCTGTGAAGAACAAACAAAAGTTGAAAACTGACCTTAATCAGGGTATGAGAAGCCAAAGGTATTGAACCCAAAAGGTAACATAGTTTTACATAAAATGTAGCATTTAAAAAATATTTAAGACCTCGTATAGCCAAAGCAATCTTAAGTAAAAAGAACAAACTGGGAGGTATCAGTCTACCAGACTTCAAGCTGTACTACAAGCCAATAGTAACTAAAACAGCATGGTACTGGCACAAGAACAGAAACATGACCTCTGGAACAGGAATGAGAATCCAGAGATGCAACCATCCGCATACGGTAATCTAATCTTTGACAAAGCTGACAAAAATATACACTGGGGAAAAGAATCTCTCTTCAATAAATGGTGCTGGGAAAACTGGATAGCTACATGCAGAAAAATGAAACTGGATCCCCACCTCTCACCTCTCACAAAAATCAATTCAAGATGGATAAGAGGCTTAAATCTAAGGCATGAAACCCTAAGAATTCTAAAAGAAGATGTTGGGAAGACCCTTTCAGACATCGGCCTAGGCAAGGAATTCTTGAAGAAGAACCCCAAAGCAATCACCGCAGCAACAAAAATAAATAAAATTAAAAAGCTTCTGCACTGCCAAGGAAACTATCATTAGAGCGAATAGACAGCCCACAGAATGGGAGAAAATATTTGCTCTCTACACATCTGATAAAGGGCTGATAACCAGAATCTATCTAGAACTCAAAAAAATCAACAAGAAAAAATCAAACAACCCCATCAACAAATGGGCAAAGGAAATGAACAGAAACTTTTCAAAAGAAGACAGAATAATGGCCAGCAAACATATAAAAAAAATGCTCAACATCTCTAATCATTAGAGAAATGCAAATCAAAACCACAATGAGATTATCACCTAACCCCAGTGAGATTTGCCTCTATCAAAAAATCCCAAAACGACAAATGCTGGCGAGGATGTAGAGAGACAGGAACACTCTTACACTGCTGGTGGGACTGCAAATTAGTGCAACCTCTGTGGAGAAGAATTTGGAGATACCTCAGAGAGCTAAAAATAGAAATACCATTCGATCCAGCAATAGCGCTATTAGGCATCTGCCCAAAAGAGCACAAAACATTCTATGATAAAGACATCTGCATCCGAATGTTTATGGCAGCACAATTCACTATTGCAAGGATGTGGAAACAACTCAAGTGTCCGTCAATCCATGAGTGGATTATTAAAATTTGGTATATGTATACAGTGGAATATTATTAAATCATAAGAAACAACAGTGATCTAGAACCTCTTATACTTTCCTGGATTATACTTAAGCCCATTATCCAAAGTGAGGCACCACAAGACCGGAAGAATGGGCTCCACTTGTACTCACCATCAAATTGGTACTAACTGATCAACACTAGGGTGATCACATGGCAGTAATATTCTCCAGGGATTAGGGGGATGGGGGAGTAAACCCATAACTAAAAGGACATGAGGAGAATTGTAGGGGGCAAGGGCATGCCTCTAACCCTTGCTAGGGTGCGGCAAAGACATAAAGTGTAACCTTAATGTTTGTACCCTCATAATACCCTGAAATAAATAAAATAAAATAAAATAAAAAATATTTAATAAAATTCAATATTTAATGAAATTTTTGACTTTGCGAGAACATATTAGAAGACATCACCACAAATGCTGGTGTGATTTTATATGTATATATGAATATTCTGATTAATGTTAGGATTCCTCCTTTGTTTATTTAACTCTGAGATGGCAGAATTGCTCCTCTTTTTCTCACTATGGTATGTATCCTCACTCCCAACATTGAACCTGGCTCAGAGTATGCACTTGATAAATATTTATTCAATGAATGAATGAAGACCTAAAAAGGGGGCTGATTTTAATTCCTAGATTTTCTTTCCATAGTCTAATAATAGGCAGGGGCTTCCATAAATGCCATGAAAGACACTTTGAAATAGGAATCATAATTGCAATGGCAAAAATAAAAAAATATATACTTATGGAGCACTTAGTTGTTCACCAAGCAATTTCACATATCTTGAGTCAAACAATCACCACCAAGGTATTATTAGAGGCATTAGTAGTCTTATTTTGACAGGGAATCTGAGGCAAGAGAAGATTAACTGGGTTGCTCCTAGTCAGCTAGCCATTAAATGCAGGTCCTTCCTACTACAATCATTTATAAATTCTGCACTAAAATTCAGCTAAAGAGTTAAGGTACATTGTTATAATATTAAAATAAATTGATTGAAAATGAATATTATACAATGTAGACAGACTTTTCAAATAATTTAATATTTTTAATTTTCACATAAAACACTGGCTTTATTGAGAAAATCTTGTGTGAGATAGTGAGAGAGAACAACTATGACATATCCGTGTGTGTGTGTGTGTGTGTGTGTGTGTGTGTGTGTGTGAGTATGTAGGAGGGATGGAGTCTGGTGAAGTATTAGACATGCAATCTGGGTTAATTTTAAATGGGCTATGCTTCATGACTCAATGTCTAATTCTGTGAACAAAATAATCAAACAGTTAAACCATAAAATACTCTTTCTCACGGACATTATTTATTTCTGTTTATGCAAGTCTCATCTCCTAAGCTGAAGTGAAAGATATTTGAGGTCACTCTGATGTCTTTGAAACACTAGATGCCAGGGAAGTGTCTTGCAAAAATAGGTTCTCAATGAATGTTCACTTTAACAAGATGCTGAACTCCAGAAAAAAGAAAAGCCAAAAAAATGTAACTAGGGAAGAATATTTAATGTTCCTGCATATGATCAAAGTTTGGAAGAAACAACTATATTATGAATAAGTTCTCCTTTTTCTTCAAATGATTTATTCTAATAATTATTCAGAATAAATGAAAGATAGATAAAGATTTCAAAAGCCATATGACATTCAAAAGCCTGATATACCTAGAGGGCTAAACTCTATCTTCTGAAATAACTTTTTTTAACTTTAACTAGAACACAATCTTATTAAATGGCATAATGCAAAAGTGAATCTGAAAGTTGTACAAGAGAAATATTAAACACTTTGAGGTGGAATGAATGTTTATTGCTATAGTCTTTGATATTCCTCTCATCTCTGCTTAATTGCAGTTTAAATGTATTACTATACATCATACTAAGTCAGCCTAGTAATTTCTCACAAAATTCTCCCACTCAAAGTTTGTGAAGATTTGACAATGACTTATAGGTAGTTTACAAAGAGATTTATCCTCGAATGTTTTGAATGTTTAAACTTGAATAGAAAACAAAATATAGGCTCCTACGTGATTATACGAGCCAATATTTCAAATCAGCCTCAATAGGTGATTTTAAATGAATACACGTATTTTAACATATTTTTATAGACTACTTGTTTTCCTCATATATCTCTGAACCAATTATATAATTTTTCCCAACTATATGGGGTGAAATTTTTAATATTGTACATCTACAAGCTTAGGCATGATCTACTTATGTTTATTGATAACTTAGTGGTAATAGCTACTTAAATGTCAAAAAGTGAAAGCTTAGTAGATAATGAAGAACCTAGATTATGCAGCATCATTGAGAAGGAAAATTAACCTCATTCTGTGTTAGTTTTCTAGGGGTGTCATAACAAAATTCTATACACTGAGTAGTTTAAATTGATTTTCTTACAGTTCTGGGGCTGGAAGTTCAAGATCAAGGTGTCAGCGTTGGCAGGTTAGGTTTCTCTTGAGGCCTCTCTCCATGGCTTGCTGATGGCCACCTTTTGCTGTGTCCTCACTGGTCTTTCTTCTGTGCACAACCCCTCTGCCCGCCACCCCGCGCTCCTTTGTGTGTCTAAACTCCCTCTTTTTATAAGCACACCAGTCAGATTCAAATAACGCTTACCCTAACAGCCTAATTTTAACTTCATAACCCTTTAAAGGCCAGTTTTCAAATACGGTCACATTCTGAAGTAACAGAGGTTAGAACTTCTACATATGAATTTTGAGGAAACACAATTCAGCCCATACCACATGCCAAGTTACTGTAACGTTTGCGTTTCTTACATTTAAATAATACTTGATCCCTTGTCATCCCTCTACCTTCCATGTAATTAGAATTGTGTGCAAATCAAATAAATTGTTTGGGCATTATTGTAGCAATTTGATCATTTACAGAATCCAATAGTACCTAGTATAAGTTCTTAAATTTTAATATTAAACAAAGGCATTTACAAATATAACCACATTTTTAAAAACAATTCATAGGTATAACAGTAATTACATTATGTCCAGGTAAGCAATGTAATTGCAACTTGTGTTTTTTTTTGCTCTTTCTTTGTAAAGAAATGGAGAATCTTGGTTTAATCATTTGACTTTCAATGTTAATTTAATACGCATGCTTAGCTAGGTCATTTAATAGCTCATTATCCAATTTTCTCATCTGGAATGAATACTGCATGCTAAAATACTTTATTAAAAGAAATTTCCATTAAAAATAAAATCTTAAACTTTTTATTTTGACCTGTGTTTTTGACCATGAATCTGGCACCTTGTGGGACCTGGTCACTAGTGAAAAGAGCAAACTCAATTTATTCATTAATTCATTTATTTCTCTTTTTTAATCCATTCATTTCTAATGGAAGAAAATATCCTGTGCCAGGAGCTATGCATTCAAGGATAATTAAAGCATGGTTGTTTGCTTGAAGAGGGTCAGAATCTAGTGGAGTCAGCTAGGTAAGCAAATATTTATTTGATCAGTGTCATAACATAGGCATTTGAGAGGTGCAATGATAATACAAAGGAGAATGTGATCAATAATGTGAACAGAGATTAGGAAAGGCTTCATGGAAGAGGTGGCAAAGAAAGGGAGGCTTGAATGAGTAGAAACTTACTGAACTCAGGAGAAAAGTACAGGCCAGGTTTCTGCACTTGTGGTTTTGGCCCATTATCCATTTCTTAAGTGACCTCCCTCGCCAGCTGTCCAGATGACTGAATCCGATGCCCTATCTCAGGCACATTACTAAAGTCATAATGACCGCCCATTCTTACAGGTCACTGCATTTCTCTTAGTTCCACCTGCTTTTATGCCGCATGCTTTAATGACATGGTCTTCTTCCTGCAAACTCTTTGACTTATGCTCTGGTGGTCAAAAGATTAATAGCAAAACGGTGTCTAGAAATTTGTTGCCACCTGTGGTGTCACCTATATTAATTCAATAGTTCTTCAGTAACTGATGTTTCTTCATAATACATGTCCTTAATGTGGCAGCAGGTCTTGACAGAAAAGGGATGTAGTGAATGTGCCAAGCTTTGGACCAGAAAGACCAAGATGTGAGCAATAACAATAATATCACACATTTATAATAACATCACACATTTTCAGTCTTCTGGCCTTGAGCAAACAATTTAAATTTTCTGAGCTCAGCTTCCTCATTGTAATAAAATATCCATAATACATTTTATTGAGATGTATTGAGTAGTTAACATATAAAAGCGTTGAGAACACAGTAGGTGCCCTGAATAGTAGACATATTCTCCACCATCTCCTCTACTGATTTTTAAATCTTGTAGTTTCTCTTCATTCCTATAGACATGGTACAAAATTTCCTATTAAAAAGAAGATAGACTAATGGCCAGCAAACATATGAAAAAATGCTCAACATCTCTAATCATCATGGAAATGCAAATCAAAGCCACAATGAGATATCACTTAACTCCAGTGAGAATGGCTTTTATCAAAGTCCCAAAACAACAAATGTTGGTGTGGATGCAGAGAGATAGGAACACTCATACACTGCTGGTGGGAATGCAAACTAGTACATCTGTGGAAAGTAGTATGGAGATACCTCAAAGAACTAAAAGTAGAACTACCATTTGATACAGCAATCCCACTACTGAGTATTTACCCAAAGGAAAAAAAAAGACACTATGAAAAAGGCATCTATGCTCAAATGTTTATAGCAGCACAATTCATAATTGCAAAGACGTGGATACAACTCAAGTGCCCATCAATACATGAGTGGATTAATAAAATGTGGTATATGTATACTGTGGAGTACTACTCAGCCAGGTAATAGTGCACTAATACCTCTTGTATTAACCTGGATGGAAAGGAAAACCAATTTTCTAAGTGAAGCATCACAAGAATGGAAAAACAAACACCACACTTACTCACCACTAAATTGGAGCTAATCAATCAACATTTATGCGCACATATGGAAATAACATTCATAGAAAATCAAAAAGGTGTGAGAGGAGAGGAAGGTATGGGTAAATTCACACCTAATGGGTGCAGGGTACAATGCACACTATCTGGGGGATGGACACACTTATAACTTTGACTCAAATGGTACAAAAGCAACTTACGTAACCAAAATGTTTGCAACCCCGTAATATTCTGAAATTTAAATAAATAAATAAATAACTTTTTAAAAATATTTCCTTTCTATCATCAACATCCTCTCTCCCCTCTGAACTTTCCTTTCTAGAAAAACAGTGATAACCTCCCCATCTGATCAATTCATATCCTTTCTTTGAAACCCCACAAGGAGTACACATTCTTGCTTTAATTAGATGAAATCCTTCCTTAACTAATTGCTTTTATTTCTTTCAATATATTAATTTGTATTCACAACTCCAACCACGGAACTGCATTTACTATTCTGCTTGCATTATTTAATTTCAAGTACCTGGTCTCAGCAAACAATGTATCTACAAACAGTGACTCTAATAAAGTTAAATAAAATATATCCTTGCCCTAACTTGGATACATTACTGCAAAACATGCCTCTTTTCCCTGTCTGTGACTTTTCTAGGCAAAACCCTCCATGATCTCATGGCATTGTGTGGCCCTGTTCAGTTCTTACACAGGGAGCAGTGGTTCTCAGTCCTGTTTGTATATTAGAATCACCTGAAAATCTTTAAAAAAAATGCTGATGATAGGACTCAGTCCAAATCCAATTAAATCAGTGTTTGGCCATAGAGTTCACTGATGTTTTTTAAAAGCTTGACAGGTAATTCTAATATGAAGTCAGGGCTAAAAACCTCCGAGTGGCAGCTGGCTACATATGATTATGTGTTTGTGACTTTAAATGTTTTTCAATTAAGTTTATTGTTTCTCCTCCATTAGTTATATTGTTGAAAGTCAAGACCGTTTCCCTGTTTAGTTTGTACCAGATACTAGACACATGCCCTTAGGCAAGTCATTTAACCTCTCATAACCACAGTGTCCTGATCCCCAGAATCAAATGAGTCCTCTTACCTCCCAGAGTAGTGTCAAGAATTAAAGGACACAGTTGTAAGATGACTACACTGAGAACTCAACAGCTGCATAAGAATCACCTACTAAAAATAAAATACTCTGCCTCCAAAATCACCCTCCATAATCCCTCCTCTAGGAAGGAAGGAAGGAAGGAGAAAGACATGTAGATCAAAAAAAAAAAAAAGAGAAGGAGGATCTTTGCTGGAAATATAAACTACTTTCTTTGTCTGAAGTACAAATTCGTATTGTCAATTTACTCAAGTAATGGAAGGAAATAAGTTAGTCGATAGTGTTAATATGTAGAAATAGGCTGCAACAATTTATCACTGACATTATTCTTATTCTTAACACAATGATAAATAATGTATTAGATGAGCAAGTAGGGTCTGAATTAATGCAAACTATGGTAACATAAATGTACACCTGTTGTAGAATCACTTCCCTGGGACTTAAGATGTACCTGATGTTAAATGCAAATATATTTGAAGTTAAAAGTAGGGCTCTCCGGGACCCTGGAACCTTTAAATATAAAGTTGTTTCTATTTACCCTCGTTTTTGTAGAAAGGGAAAAACTTGAAGGAAATCGTAGAGCTTCCAAATTGGAGAGTGATGTTAAGAGTCTTATTGTAGAGGCCTCATGTCTACTTAGTGATAACAAAGAGGAAACAGCTCTTTCCTCCATTGTGCAAAAAGCAAAACAAACAAACAAACAAACAAAAATTGCATAATTAAAGGATCAAGTCTAACCATTTGTTTCATTAATTTCCTGACAACATCCCAGCAAGTGGTCTGTCCTTACTTGAATTTTTGCAGTGGCAATGAACTTAGATCTTAACTAAGTTGACTAAAATAATTTCTTGTAAATTCCATTCATTTATGGGGTCAGAGTATCTTTGGGATTTGCTGAAGTTCCCTTGGGACCATAGAGAACAAGTTTAACATATGTTCTACATGACAGTCTTTTAAATACCTAATGACAACTTTTACAATTTCCAAGAATCTTCTCTAAAAAACCTACAGTTTTTTTGCCATGACTGACACTCTAACCAGCAATAAAAGTGGCATTTGAAAATGGTATTTGGAAGCATGCTGCTATCTTCCCTCCAGTGGGAATTGAGATATGGCAAGATTTGGCCTGGGCTTACCCAGAGTCAACAAAGAGATGGATGGGGTTGGTAGACAGAAGACACCTTTTAGATCATCCACTTGCGCTGTATTGTAACATAGCCTCTCACACAGTAATTGGGTGTTATATTCAGATCCAGTATTACATGATGATGAAGCTTTTTGTCACCCCCTTATTGATGGTCCTCGACTCCAAATTTTGTTAATCTTTTCATAGTCATAAAAATGGCAATATGTTTTAGTGATTTTTTTCTTTCACTAAATTGGCTAAATATCAGTATGACATTGCTATCTCATGATCTATGAAAAATGATACTTTTCAAGTATAACTTCTTAAGATAGTTGATTCCTGACTTCTTGATATATTTCACATAGGCAATATGCCTTCACAAAGCTACATACATACTAAAGAAATATATGCTCATATAAATATATATTATTAATATATGTGCATTTCTAAATAAAAATGTCTCATTTCTTAAATGATTTTATTCAAAAAATCAACTATTGGATGTCAACTGGAATTTCTCAAAAAGGCTTTGTCTTTAATCTCAGGTCTCAGTCACACTTAGACAACTGAACAGCAGGTAAAGTGATGTGCAATAGACCTCTAACAAAATACACAGATTTGCTGTACCAAGAAAATATAGAAATCTAAAGACCACACCATCAGGGGAAAATGATATACACCGTCATTTCCTGACCATAATTTGACATTCTCAACTGAAAGACAAGTAAATAAAGGAAAAACTCAACTTTTATCTTCTGTCCTTTCTTTAAGAGTTTGACATATGCATTTCTTAAATTAATTTAGAGGAACCCTGAAGCAACCTTTCTTTTCTTTAATTTATTATCCTTTAAATACAAGTGCCACTCTAACAGATGGGGAGTTTACTTCCATGGTGCCCACCTCGGGTGCCATGCAACAGATTGTCTTTTCACAGAAAGCCCAGAGGACTGAACGGCACATCTCTTCCCCGTCATTCTATTGCAATCATCACCTTGTCAATCTGAGAAACATTTGATGTTAATGTCTTTGCAGCTTAAACTGTTCCATTTCCCTGGAGATTGTCTATGTCTATATTTCTTTCACACTGAGTAGTCTGCATGCTCTCACCTGACAAGGAAAATGTTGCCTGTGAGGGGAGGTGATGTATTAGAGACATGCAGTATTATGTCTCTGAGTTCTCTGAGGAGCAAAGTTCACGCAAAAGTGTGTGTGTGTGTGTGTGTGTGTGTGTGTATGATGATACATGTTTCTAAGTTCCTGTTCAATATTTTGATTTTGATCAGCGGCAGTTCAAAGTGAGAAATGCAGCACACATTATCCTATTTTCTAAAGTTCAAAGATTCTTTTTAACACACACACACACACACACACACACAGACTTTATTTCTTGTTGATATGTCTTAGAGCCCCCAATGTCATTATCAACTTAGTTCTTAAGCACATTAAGCAAACCTTGTAACTGCTAATAAATTACATTTTCAACTATTAACAAAATAATGAATTTTTTAAAAAAATATCCCTTATCTCTTCTCTCAATATAAAAGAAAGATGGAGTATTGGGTAGAACCAGATGCATGAACAGGGTCTAGTCCACACGTAAATAAATAAATAAGTAAATAAAATTAGATATTATTTATTTTCCATTCCACCAGTGATATCTCGAGAAATACACTTCATTAAGATTTGAATTAGCTGTCCCTGCTCTCTTACATCTACGTTAATGTCAGAAAATCTGGCACAGTTATTATTGTCTTACTCAGGAAAAAAATAAATCACAAAAAGTAGCTTTGTTTCAGTCATTTGAAATGCTAATAAGAAAGATGGGTGTTTCCTGTTCTATTCACTGCTTCATACCCTAGACCAGGGAACAATTTCTCTAAGATTTAGGAACAGTTATTATTTTTTTACTTAGAGAAAAAAAGTAAATTTAGGAAAAACACAGGCAAATTCTCAATTAAGAAACAAACTTTATATCAGACTTCTGCTTTGGGCTATGATGAAATAGCTTGAAAAACACCAACAATCCCACTGAGAACAGCTAAAAAAGTCAAAGAAAATGCTGTCTGTCTGTCCATCCATCCATCTACTATCTATCATGCAACTACCTACCCATCTATCATCTATGTACCTATTCCTCTATCCATAATGTACTTAGCTATCTCTATCAGCTCTCCGCATATCTATCATCCATTCATCCATCCATTCATCCATTATGTACCTATCATCTGTTTATCAATCCCTCTATCAATCTATCTATCTGGAGACACATGAAAACTGTTGAGTCAAATAGGAATCTAGAGGTCAAGATCCCAGAGACATGAAATTGCAGAGACTTGACTACAACCTGCTGCCTCTCTGTCCTCAGGGCATTTGCTGATTCTTGGTGTGAATCTGGCCCAAGCTCATGGAGTCATAAACTTAAGAAACCCTATGAAATGTGTATTTATTTCCTGGAGCTACTCTGACAAATTACTACAAGTTTAGTGCTTAAAACAACAGAACCTATTTTCTCACAGTTCTGAAGACCAGAGTCTGAAAGTGAGGTGTGGGCAGGGCTGCCCAGGGTGCATCGGTTCTCTGCCTCCCCAGCTTCTGCAGCGGTCCTCCCTGGCTTGTGGTCATATTGTTCTCTGCTCCACTCCTGTCTTTTTACATCACCTTCTCCTCTTTGTGTCGTCTCTTCTAAGTGTCTGTCTTCTCCTCTTCTCTCTTATAAGGATTCTTGGGATGGCATGTACAGCCTACTTGAGATAGTCTAGAATTATCTTCTCATCTCAAATACTTAATCACATCTGCAAACACCCTTTTCCCAAATAAGGTAACATTCACAGATTCTAGGGATTTGATGTGGATATCTTTTGGAAAACCATTTTTTCAACCTATTACAATACCCAAAAAAGATAATAAAAAGAAAGTCATGCATGCACTCACTTAGAAAAGCAGAATCCTTCAAGGAAAATTCTACCTAATTCACCATATGGAAATAAAAACACTTCTCTTCTTTAAAAGATATTGTTATGAAAGTGAAATTGCACAATACAGAATAGAGGAAAAGGTTGTGTGAAACAAAGGACCCAGATCAAGAATATATAGAGAACCAAGTACTCTTAGAGATTAACAAGAAAAAGGCAGAGAGACACCAGAAAACCGGACAAACACTTGAGCAGGACGGTTACAGAAGAGATATACACATGGCTGACAAAGATATGAAAAGAGCTCAGTCCCTTTAGTCATCAGAAAAATGCAAGTTAAATCACACATGAGATCTTGCTACTCACTCACATGAGTGGCTAAAAGGAAAAAACTGACAGCACCAAGGCTGACAGTGGTGTGTGGTACCTCACACTCTCACGCACTGCTGCCAGGGTGCGGTCTTAATTGGTGCAGCCACTTTGGAAATGGTTTTGTCTTGTTTTTATTTTTTAATTTTTTTAAATTGACAAATAATGATTGTATATATTGATGGGGTACAATGTGATGTTTCGATAAATACACACACACACATACACACACATATATATATATATATATACATATATTGTTGGTAGAAATGTAGATTAGTACAGCCATTATAGAAAACACTATGGAGATTCCTCAAAAATCTAAAAACAAAATTACCATGTGACCCAGCAATCCCCAGTATTACTGGGTACACATCCAAAGAAACTGAAATCAGTATTTTGAGGAGATACCTGGACTCCCATGTTCATTGCAGTATTATTCAGAATAGCCAAGAAATAAAAGCAAGCTAAGTGTCTATCAATGGATAAATGAATAAAGAAAATGTGTCATACACACACAGACACACACACACACACACACACACACACACACACACACACACAATAGAATACAGCCTTTAACAAGAAAGAAGTTCTGTCCTTCAGACTAAGGATTAAATGCAACATAGACACACACAGAAAACATCATCAAAAAGAAACTGATAAATAAATCTATTACAGTCAAACAGTGGAATGCTAACTAGCAAACTAACTAATGCTAACTGCACATACTTTCATCACTAATATTCAACACAGACAAATCTTAGAAACAAAGTTATGTGAAAATAGGCCATATCTACATAAAGTTCAAAAACAGGCAAAACCAGACTAGGATGTTACAAGGTGAAAGAGTGGTTTTCTTGGTATGTGTGACCGGAATAGGGCAGAAGGAGGGGTTCTGGCTAGTTAGGAATGTCCCAATTCTTTCCATGAATTTATGGTTTATGCCAATTTCCATATGTATACTGTACTTTATGAAAATGATTTTTAAAAATAAACAAGATAAACTCACTTTTAAAAAGTCAGTTCCTGACAAACCAAGAAAAAAAATAAAAATGTGACGTTTGGTCTAAAACAACTTAAACATTAAATTTAAAGTATTTACATAAATTATGTATATAATGCTACAATAAAGTGGATTTGAATGGAGCTTTAAATCTAAACTGATTTCTTTCTTTTATTAATTCCACAAGCATTTACAGAGCATCCATATCATAAGCTATTGGGGTGGGAATGAGTAAGGTATATGCATATAAAAGAATAAGAAGCATATCAATGCCCTTGAATAATTTATAGCCTTCACAGAGAAAAAAATATATATGTCTGAAATATCTAAGGAGGAATGCAGTGGTACAGATATGAGGATTTAAGTAAAGGAAAAATCATTAAAGATTGAAAAATATTCAAGTTTCCAGTGCTCCTTGAGGAATTAAAAGGATGTAATTATGTGAAGATTCTGCAACAGTCTAGTCAGTTTTTGAAGCTGTTTCTTCTCAAATCTCAGTGGCATCTTTGGAAGTATTTGGCCACTAGCATTGTTTTCTCATTAATCATTCTAGCCACCTGGCCTTTAGAAAATATTTTACACTATCTTTGGATTTTTCATTTTCTCTATTAAAACCCATTATGAAATAAAGTTCAAAAGTGTAATGCACGATTCTCATATTTGCATATTTCTCTTAGTTAAGCAGCTCATAGAAAATAATTTTAAAGATCCAATATGGGGAAATAAATTATCGTCACTTATCAAAAGCAAGGATGCAATGTGGCATTTTTTATCAAAATTATTTTAGCGATATTCATCATAGCGTGCTTTTTTTCTCCACTTCATGAAATGAATATTGGAATTAGCTTTCACAGTCATTTCACGATGAGCACTATTAAAACCAAGTATTATATATCAGATCCTTGGAGATCGATTAAAAGGAATTAGCTAATATGCCCTGTATTTCAATACAGGATAAATGTACATAAATGAATCTATATTTATATGTACATATGAAAAGATTTAAAAGTATCAAGTTAATACCCCAAACCTTATTAATTATTGGGACTGGAGAGAGGGAGTAAGTAGAAAGAGGCTTTGAGAAGAGGACTTATTTTTATTTTATATAAATATTATTAAAGTATTTACAATATACATAAACCTCATACTGCATATTTCAAAGTTATAAAATCACACACACACACACATACACATCATATTCTCTTTCAATATATCTTCTAGGGAAAGAAAAAATGAAAATAGCCTGAGGAAAGTACTATTCTTAAAACTTGTTGTCTTAAAACCTGTTCACCATTGTGAGTGAAAAGTTAGACATGGAAAATTAGTTAATACGACCAACCAACTTGTAGAATGGAAGGGCGACACCATTATTTACCCAGTTACACTGCAGCTCACACAAGGAGGAGACGCTGTGTAGTTCAGCTCTGCCCCTGTACTGGTGGCAAGAAGTCTTAATAGCATCCACCCTTCTGATTGTTAATTTCATATAAATAATTCAGATCCAGGATATTCAAGTTCCCTATTCAAAGACCTTAAGCAAAACCATGATAATACTCCCCCAAAGGTATCATAATACTCAAATAATAAGAATAAAATAGTAACAATAAGGTAATTAAAATTCTTGGTCTCAAAAAAAAAAAAGAAGAAAACCAGCAAAATATCTTCCAAAATTTTTCATGTTTAACTGATCACTTACCAATATATTATGGAATAAAGGTTTGTGATCAGAAATACAACCATTTAATGAGAATCCACGGAAATGCAAAGTTAACTGGGATGTACATTCCTATTTATACATGTAGAGCTCTCACCCCCAGCCTTTTTCCAACCACATTTTTACCACTCACAGTGCATATACACAGTGAAGGGGAAGGGAGACGTTTTCTGGTCACCATTCAGATGGTTAAAAATTAGTAGTTAAAACCCTAAGTCTCTTTTCCTCAGAAAAAGTGTCTTCCAAGTGCAGCTTCTAAACCGGGGAGGAACTGGGGGGAAGTTAAACTATAGTAAGCATTTTCACATTTACTCTCAGGAAACAGGTTTTAATTAAACATAGTCACTCCTCTCAGTGTGTTGGGATCTACCCTTCAAAGGTTAAGGCACGATGTTACAGGTTATACCACTGAAAGATAAAAAGAAAATAAAACTCTCATCTTCTCTTTTAAAATTGAGGAAGGAGGCAGGCAGTGGAGAGAGAAATCCCAGAAGGAAGAAAATAAATGAGGGCAAGAGAAACTCACCAATCCCATTGATTTCTAGACCCGTAACACCTCTGAAGAATTTCTGATAAATGACTATATAGACTCATTAGTATTTCTGTTTCTTTTTTTTTCCCCCCTTTGGTGAAGAAGTAATGAAAAGTTGGAGCTAAATAATTGAAGAGCAGGCAGGCAGAAAGATGGAGTAGAAACAGAGGCGTGAAGGATGTACTTACTACTCTTTGAAAATAAAAACTGAATTCACCAACTCGTGTGCATGAGTGTGCTGAATGAGAAATGGCCCAGGTCATTTGATGGATTAGGGATGTGACCGTCCATCAATGACCCTGAAGACACAGTCTTACTCTCATTGCTATAATGGGCATTTCCTACACTCAAGGGAATCACGCAGTTTCAGCTTTCACGAAAAAAAAAAAAAAAAGTGTGCTAAACTGTCTGAATAAACTGCTAAAGCCCTAAGATTATGAGAAGAGAATGCCAATTCTGCTTCCATGATATTTCTAAGCACCCAAACACCAAGAACAGATTTCTCCCGCACCTTCTGGCTAGAGCATTTCTGAAGTGACAACTATTTCATGCCTCTCCCATCCATCTTCATGAAACTTAGGACTTACTCTGACATCTTCTGTTCAAACCTGCAATAACTCCCCACTTCACAGTGTCTCAACTTCTGTCAGGTCTGGTTCTCTATTTCTTCTAACAAAAGCTTTTTAATTGGCACAACTTCTGGTGGTGATTTATTCAGATCACCTCATTTAATCTTTATCTCAACTTATTTTTTAAAATTTTTATCTGATTTCAGACTTACACAAAAATTGTAAGAATAAAGTAAAATATTCCTGAATACCAGTCAAGAAGATGCTTGAAGGTTTTATTTTACCTCACAGTAAACTGGGATTATTCGCATGTCTCTCTTCTCCAACCTCTTCTGTCCTCCCTCTCCTTCCTGTGTGTTGCTATGTAAGCAATAGAACTCAACACTGAAAACCACGCTATCATCTAATTTCCACATCTTTTCTCAGATTTTGTCAGTCATCCCCATCACACCCTGTACGGCAAATCCAAAATTATGTATCACCGTTTGCATTCAGTTGCCATGGCTCTTTTTCTCCTTTAATCTGAGAGCCCCTCAGTCTTTCTGTGTATTGCATAACTGACATTTTTGAAGTTATTTTGCACGATGCCTCTAATTTGTGTTTTTCCAGTGTTTCTTCATGATTACATTAGATATTTCTTCATCATTCGATTCAGATTCAGGTATGCGCGTACCTTTGGTAGGAGTGCCACACAACTGATGCAGAGTTCTTCTTAGTGCTTAATAACAAGAGGAACGTGCTACGCAGTAGCGCCCCTACTGCTGATCTTTGATTACAGGTTCATTATCCCTTATCTGAAATGCCTGAGACCAGAAGTGTTTCCAATTTTGGATTTTTGCAAATTTTGGAATATGTGCATGTACACAATGAGATGTCTTGGGGATGGGAGCCAGTCTAAACACAAAATTCATTTCTGTTCCATATACAGCTTATACACATAGCCTCAATAACTTTATACAATATTTTAATAATTTTGTGCATGAAACAAAGTTTCTGTACCTTGAGCCATAAGAAAGCAAAGGTGTCACTATCTCAGCCACCCATGTGGACAGTCTATGGTTGTTTGGTATCACCATCATTCCTGACTTTGAATTTATATGCTATGCTACTAATAAGCAACCATTTTCTTACAGTTATCCACACATACTTAACAGTAACAAATATGGCATGCCATTAATGCATTGAAAAAATAACGTGTTTGAGGTAACTAAGCAGCACAGTAGCATCACCAGGTGTTAAACAGCAACAGCAAACAATGGCAGGCTTTCAGTCTCCATCTACAGTGCTGTGCTTTGATTAAAAGATTACTGTACACTGTATTTCATTTTTTGAGGTGAGAAACAACATCAGAAGCAATTGAGGAACCAGGAGGTGGGTTCTCTAGGGATAAGGACGCGTTCTACTGGCTGACTTTTTAAAATGTTTGCTACAAAGCCATCTGCTTCATTAACAATGTTTTTTGTCTCAGCAGTCTCTCACTGATTCTATAAACTGACATGATTTCTTATTCTGCCGTGAATGTACGCTGCTCTAGTCCTTCAATAGGCCCATCACACATTTTCACCATTTTCTCCATGGGCACTTTTTCTGCAGTGTTAACAGGGTCAGCCTCATCACTATGTCAGCACTCAAAAACTTTCAGATTTTGGAGCATTTCAGATTTTGGGTTTTCAATTTTGGGATGCTTAACCTGTATCAGTTAAAGTAATGTCTGCTAACTTTCCCTCTGTGATGTTACCATTCTACCCTTTGTAATTAAAACATATCCTTTGGGTATATACTCTCAGATTAGGTAAATATCCTATTTATTCTCAAACATTTATCCACTAGTGTCAACATTCGTTGATGATTCTTGCCTGACTCAACTATTATTATGGTGTTTGCAAATAGTGATTTTCTAATTTCATTCATTCCATATTTATTAGTTGCCTTTCCAATGCAAGCAAGAGCTTTCCCTTCTCTCCATTTATTTAGTTATTTATTCATTTATATATTAGTATCAAAGAAGATTTATACTTTATTCAATAGATTTTAATAGTTAAATATTATTTATTTGAAGCTCACATTGTCCAAAATGTATCCAGTAGAGACTCCTTCAAAGTGGCTCCAATACTCTTTTGTTACATCTTCAACATTCTTTGAATATTTTCTTAATTTTTAGCACAAAAAGATGTTCCAAGCTCATCTTTTCCTTATCTTTTCCTTTTCCTAACCCGCACCTGGAATCAGCTATTTTTTCCAAGGAGCCCAGGGTCATTTTAGTATCAAATGGCATTTAGAAACCAACATCTGGGCTTTAGAGATGCTTGTTGCTACTGAGGTGTCACTGTTTCTCAACTTTCTCAGAGAGAGCTGAAAGATAGCTTTATACACATATACATATGCACACATATACATATATGCATATATATATAGTGTTTTGCTTTTTACAGTTTTTAGATAAAGTTTTTATTTAGGACAATTTTAGATGTACAAGAAAGTTGTGAATTCCCTAAAGAGTTCCCACATACTCTATAAACAATTTCTCTTATGATTCACAACTTAACTCACATTTGACACAATTTAGTGAACCAATATTGATACTTTATTAAGTAAAGTCCATAGATTTTTTTTTTCCAGATTCCCTTAGTTTTTACCTAATGGCTTTTTCTGATTCAGGATCCCATCCAAGGTACCACATTATATTTAGTCATTATGTCTCTTTCAGCTCCTCTTGGCTTATAACAGTTCTCAGACTTTCTGTGTTTTTCATGACCTTGATAGTTTTGAGGAATATTAGCCAGGCATATTATAGAATTTTCTTTCAGTTGGTTTTGTCTGATCTTTTCCTCAAAGTTAGGGCAGAGTTTATGGGCAGAGATCAAATGTCCTGCTCATTACCTTATATCAAGGGTATATAAATACTATCAATATGACTTATTACTGTTGATCATAATCACAATCACAGGACTAAGGTAGGATTTTAGGTCTCAACACTGAAAAATTTTTCATCTTCCCCCTTTCTATACTATATTCTGGAAGAAAGTC
The DNA here is from genome assembly GCF_000956105.1 of Propithecus coquereli. NCBI lineage: Eukaryota > Metazoa > Chordata > Mammalia > Primates > Indriidae > Propithecus > Propithecus coquereli. The sequence continues at coordinate 4,063,887 of NW_012148952.1, forward strand.
AATGTGTGCACAGCTCACACTTGAGAGATGGGAAGGTATGAGCCACCTCCCGGAGTGCAGAGTGTCTACATAAGTTACTTGGAATTCTTCTGCAGAGGAGACTTGTCTGTGCTCCCTCCTTTAAATAAATGCAATCACTTAATTGTATTAGTATGGACACATGGATATTTATCACTTTTATTATAATTCATACTACTTTATATATTTTGTTGCTCAAATTACCTTGGCCATTGTGAGCCCTTTCAGTAAGCTTCTGTGTCCCTTTGACATAACCACATCGCACGTGTGTGTGTGTGTGTGTGTGTGCATAAGAGACTGTGTAGCACTTCCTTATATTCTAGCATTACAAGGTTCGTCTTGTGCATTTTCTACCCCATTCTTATTATCAGTCATTTTTCCAATGAGCCCTGGTTCCTTTTATGGAAGAATGGTAATCAGAACCAAGGTCTGAGTACTAGGTATGCTCATTGCTGCTGTCAGTCAGGTCATTGTTTCTAAGTCCTCTCAGATGACAGGGCAAAGATATGCATATGTGTATAGTTATCCATCTATATACACATACCTACAAATATTTCTGTATGCATCCATCTGTATCTATATTAAGCAAAATGTGTTCATACTATAATAGTATCTCCAATTCTAACCTATTATCACATGGATCCCACTAGCTTTCTCTCCTTCCTTATCTATAACCTTCCACTCTAACAGTGAGAAACCTAGGCCCACCATCCAACATCCACTTAGTTGTTCCAGTGCCAGTATACATGTGTATAGCTTTCAGGATCGTTAACCTGTACTCCTGCCTGGACGAAACAACCTTATAACCTGGAGTTGCTTATGTACAGTTCCTTTTGCCCTTACTCACACATTTTCCAATCATTTCCAAGTTCCCCCCATGCTGTTCAGTGGTGTAATCACATACATTTGTAATACAGTTAGATTATTATGTTGTCACAGATTGAATTCCATCCTAGGATCCTAAATACTTAAAAATAAGTTTTCCCTATGGCTTTTCTCAAGATTTTCTTCTTATTTTCAGTTTTCTGCACTTTCAATATGATATGCATAGGTGTATTTTTTTTCTTTTTGTTTGTTGTTGTTGTTTATTTTGGTATTTATTCTGATGTGTTCTTGAACTTCCTAAACTACTCCATTTTTTTTTTT
>NW_012148952.1:4066206-4076470 GCF_000956105.1 Propithecus coquereli
CCCCATGGTAATGAGTGAGTTCTCACTGTACTACTTCATGTGAGAGCTCTCTCCTGCTCTCTCTCTTTCCATGTGACACACCTGCTCCCCTTTTATCTTCTGCCTTGATTGGAAGCTCCTGAAGCCCTAACCAGAAACAGACTCTGGTGCCATGCTTCTGTATAGCCTGAAGAATTGTGAGCCAAATAAACTTATTTTCTTTATAAATTAGTTCAGGCATTTCCTTTATAGCAACATAAAATTAACTAACATAGAGCTCATGAAGGGAAAGCCCATCACAATGTGCACACAGCCTGCAAGACATTGGCTCCTGGGAGTTTCTCATTGTCAAGCTCATCCATGTGCTGCCTCTAGCAATTTGTCAAAATTACTATTTGGGTTATTAAGTGTGAAAGGTCCAATTTCCTTAAGTACTAAGTTTGACAGTTGATATCTCTGACATTTCACTTTGAGATTTCTTGTTTCGTTGTTATCGTGAAGGTATATCATTCTTTCAAACACATGGCTTTGCTTGTGATTATCTTTCCAAGTTTTTTTTTAGAGGAATTCTTATGAAACCATGGATAAGTCAAAAATTCATGTTATTTTCAAATGTGAGTTCCATCATGGAACCAATGCAGCGCAGACAGCTCAAAATATCAACTAAGTCTTTGGCAAGGATGTGCCTAATGAATGCAGAGGACATTGATGGTTTGAGAAGTTCTGTTCTGGTGATTTTAATCTTGAAAATGAGCCACATGGGCAACCTGACATGAAGGTGGATAATGATGAGCTAAAAGCTGCAGTGGAAGCAAATCCATCTCAACCTACACGTGAATTAGCAGCAAGGTTTGACGTTACTATTCCAACAGTATTAGACCATTTGAAACAAATGGGCAAGGTAAAGAAGCTGGATACATGGGTTCTACATGAATCAAACAAGCATCTGAAGAGAAATTGCCTCAAAGCTTGCCTTTCTTTGCTGTCACGACAAAAAGGCAAACCATTTCTACACCGTATTGTTACGTGTGATGAAAAACGGATTCTTTTTGACAATTGCAAGTGTTTGGCACAATGGTTGGATATTAACGAGGTGCCAAAACGCAGTCCAAAACCAAATACTTATCAAAAAAAGCTAATGGTGTCTGTTTGGTAGTCCAGCACTGGTATTATCAGCTTTATGAAACCTGATCAATCAATTACAGCAGATGTCTACTGCAACCAATTGGACAAAATGATGAGGATGCTTGCAATCAAGCAGCAGAGATTGGTCAACAGAGACAGGCCAATCCTCTTGCAAGACAATGCTAGACCACATGTTGCACAAACAATGCTGCTCAAACCACAGAAGCTGGACTTGGAAACTCTCTGTCATCCACCATATTCACCAGACCTTGCACAACTGATTACCACTTCTTCCAGGCTTTGGACTACTTCTTGCAAGGAAAAATACTCAATTCTCAACAAACTGTGGAAAATGCCTTTTGCGTTTCATCACCACTTGTTTTCCAGGCTTCTTTGCTGCTGGCATAAACAAGCTACCGTTAAGATGCCAAAACTGTGTTGATAGCTTAGGCACATACTTTGATTAATTGTACTGCTTCTTGTTTGAGAGAAAATTAACTAGGCTTTTGATTTGAAATTGGACATTTCATATTTAATGGCCTAATATTTATATGTTCCTACTAGTTTATAGCTCCAACAGTTTCTGCTCAATGTACACAGTTCTCACTTGTATATCTGTGGATTCACCTCTCTAGATGTCAGAATGACAATTTCCTTTAAGACTTCAGTTCTCTGATAGGTCAAGAAAATACACTGATTTTCAATTTTTCAAGCTTTTTTGTTTTAAATATGAGAGTAAAGACTTCTAAGCTCTTTACATGTTGGAGCTAAAGCCAGGAGTCACTGTATGCATATTTTACACTAGCCACCTATCAACACGATTTCACAGATATCACCAATCCTAAACTAAAACCACAGGGTTCATTTTATGATTTCCCCTTTCCATATTTCAAATTCACTTCTTCAACAGTGCAAAATTTGGCTCACAGAATGAATGAGAAGTAGTTACAGAATCATCAACTCATGTCCCCGCGAAGAAGAGTTCTTATTAGAGAATCAGAGTTCAATATTTCTTTAGTTTGTTTGATCACCTTTTGTTTGCTTGAGGCCATATAATTCAAATACTGTTGAAAAGTTACTTGGGTTAGTTTCATACTCTTTACTTCATTGTGATTATGGTTATTCATTTAAAATACATTCAATTTACTTATTTCTATTTCTTTTTCTTTTAACAGCCACACCTCCATCTTTACGAATTTTATTTCTTTTCTTTTTCTCTTTTTTGTATATGTGGAACATTAGCATAGTTCTAAAAATCAGGCCTATAAAAAAGTATATTCACCAAAGTCACTCACTACAACTGCCCCTCCCTCAATTCCCTGTACACTTTCCACCCAATTCCTACTCACACACTGTAGGTATCCAATACCATTCATCTCTGTGTTTTTCTCTCTGTGTTTTTCTTTAACGTTTCTTACACAAAAGGTAGCACGGTATACTAACTTTCTTGCACTTTGTATTTTTTATTGAATAATATATCCTGGAAATCAATCTATATTGGTTCATAAGATTGTCCTCATTCTTTTTTTTACAGCTGCAATGTAATTTATTGTGTGGATGTATCATAGTTTATTCAACCATTCTCCCATCAACCACTCTCCTGTGTATGAGCATTTAGTTACCAATATTTTGCAATCACAAACAATGCCATAATGAATAACTTCATGTGTATTTCTTTTTGTACTATTGGGGTGCATCTTCTGGATAAATACCTCTAAGTGGGAATGAAAAATCAAAATGTGAAAGTATATACAGTTTCACTGCATATTTCCAAATTCCACTTCATAAGGGTCAATACCAATATTTATTTCAACCAGCAATGTGCAGAGATGTTTGTTTTCCCATAGTTTCACCAGTAGAATGTGTTATCATCCTTTTTAACATCTGCCAATCTGATAGGTGAGAAACCACATCTCAGCACAGTTTTCATTTTCATCATGAATAAAGGTGAACAAGTTTTTACATTTTTAAAGGCCATTTATAAATCCTTTTGTGAATCATCTGTTCATGTTTTTTCCAAATTTTATATTGATTTTTCTTATCTTTTGCCTCATTTTAAAACAGTTCTTTATATATTAAAATGATAATCTTTTATCTGTGATATAAAAAATAAGCAATAACATGGAGAAAATAACTCTTCAATCAGAAGGAATTATAAAAACATTACAAGAAATATTAGGTAAGCCTCTATGCTAACAAATTAGAAACTCCAATGAAATGGATAATTTCCTAGGAAAACACAGTTGACCAAAATTAACTCCATTAGAAGTAGAAAGCTTAAACAGACCAATTTTCCTCAAAGAAATAAAGAAAGTGATCACAGATCTATGTGATCCATGCCACACATACCAGGCCCACATGGTTTCACAGAGGAATTTTTCCAAACCTTCAAGGACCAGGAAGCCCCCATACGTTATTAATCATCACAGAGTAGAACACTGATAAGTAAACCTAATAAAAGCTATTTAAAATACTACAAAAATAGGTTTAAATGTTAGTGGAAATATTCTAGATAAAATATTAGTGAACAAAGTCCAAAATCACACCAAGAAAAAATAATTTACCACAGCCAAGTAAGACTTATGCAAGGAAAGCAAAGTTGACTCAATGTTAGGAAATCTATTTATCTAATACACAGTATTAAAAATTCAAGGGAAAAAAAATCATACGCTTCTCTCAATAGATACTTAAAAAGCACTTGACAAAATTCTACATGTATTCCCAATTTAAAAATATAAAAAATAATAATTGATGGGTAGCCTATTAAAATATATTTACCGTAGTCCTAAAGCCAGCATGTTTTTTACTGGGGAAACAATGCAAGTATCTCCATTAAGATTAGGTAAAGGCAAGATCTCCCCGTTTCTACCAATATTAAACATATGTTACCCAGTGCTCTTAGACAAGAGAAATTAATTATCTGAATAAAACTTGAATAAAAATAAGTAAAAATTTTTATCCAGATGATATGATTGTATACCAGGAAAATCCTAACGAATCAATGCTAAAATTAACTCAAAAAAATTCAATAAAGTAGCAAGCTATAAAAGTAACATAAGAAATCAGTAGTGTTCATTTAGACATAAAATAGAGGGTACAAAGTGAGAGAAAATATCATTTACAATAGCAGGAAAGGGATAAAATATTTAGGAATAATTTTAACAAGAAGTGTACAAAACCCATATAAGGAAAATGTTGAAATAGTCATGAAAGACACAAAGGTCAACTTGAGCTTATATAAAGATACTCTAGTCAATATTTTCACATACAGGGTGGCCTATTTTTTCCTTAGGGTGGCTTTGGGTCAACTTTAGGGCTGCTACTGTCTCCCGTGCTCTCTCTTTGCTACAGCGTAACCCCTTCTCCCCACCACGCAATTACACTTTCACTCTCTGGAGGAAGGGAGTGCAAGAGATAGGTCACTGGATTTGGTGTTTATTTTTCTACTTAATGTAAGTAGAAGTCGGGTGGTCTCGGTCTTCTCGTTATGCTGAGATTATGAATTTTATGTAGTTTTATTTGCTCTCATCTTTCCTTATTGTGTTTGGAGGAGAAGTTGGGAATGTCAATTTTAGATGGCCTGTATGGCCTTGGCTATTGCCTCATTTAATCTTTACAAGAACCCTGTGAGATAAGACCATTTACACAGTTTCCAGATGAGAAACCTAAGACTGAAAATTCAGACTCTCATCTAATGTCAAATAGCTAAAAGGACCAGAAGTGGACCAGAAGTCCAGAGTCGGAATTATCTAGGATGCGCAAGTTTATGTCTATGACTTGCCGTCTAGGTCTCAGACAGGATTAAAGCTTCAAGACGTGCGGGTCAGAAGTTTTTTATGCATCCTTGTAGGTCTGGCTTTTATTTTTCAGTTTATAAAGCTAACATTCCTGGAAACAACAAATTCTTGATTTATAGGAATCTGCTCCTGTTCTGAAAGTCCAATGGCATGCTTATCACAATGTGCAACCGAGTATCTGCCAAGAGCATCTGCAGCCATTCTTTTCCTACAGAATCTGGGTCTACTACCTCAAGAGGCTTTCTTATCCATTAGATTTGCCCTGTCACTTCTGTTTCCATCTTCACCATTCTCTCATGCATGGTGAATAAATTTAATAACAAAGTGTTGTTCATTTCAAAATTGCTAAGAGTGTGTATTTCAAATGTTCTCACCACAAAAAAAATGTTAAGTATATGAGGTGATCGATATGTTAACTAGATTGATTTAATTATTCCACATTGTATTTATAAATTATAGCATCATTTTGTATTCTATACATTTATACAATTATAAATTGTCATTAATATGTATATTATGTGTGCACACACACACATACATACATACACACGCATGAGTGTGATATTCCAAATATTTAATCCCCAGGACGACATGAGGACTCAGCAGTTGCTGAGTCTATGGATATGTCTGTCCATGGATATGACTATGGATAGGTCTGGTAAGTCCTGGAAGAGGGGATGAACTCTGAACAGACTCAAGGGGTGAATGGGTGAATGAACATTTACCAACCCGTGTTAAGCTGGCCTTGGGGCCACAAGTGGCCTTCTGGATCCCTGAGTGTGGCCTTTTGATTAAATCCAAACTTCACAGAACAAATAAATAAAATGTCCATAACAAAATGGCAGGTCATTATCCATTGTATACAATATAATCTATATCTGCATAACTAGGGCTGTGTAAGGCTGTGCACAGGTAGCGATGAGGGAATATTTGGGGATACTCAACCCAGTGAGGGGTCAGAGAGAGCTTCCTGGAGGAGACAGACCGTACACTGAGATGATTGCCTGGGTGAAGGCGGGTGGGTGGCCAGGGGGGTGTGGTATAGGGCATGCCCCAGGCAGATGGTACAGTGTTGAGAAAAGGCCCAGATGCAAGAGGAAGCGTGAGTTCAGGGAACCACAAGTAGCTTATTAAACACTATACCCAGACACCTTGTAAGTAAAGCAGCAGGACTGGGCAATTACCGGGTTCCCTAGTCTCACCCCAGGCCATTTCCAAGCAGAGAGACAGCCTCTTATCTCAGTCTAAGCCCCTTACTTAGTTCCCACGTGAGCCTTGAGGGTGCAGCAAGGGAACAATGGAAATGCAAGTGATAACCAGGGAATTTATATAAACTTTTGTAAATAAAATTATATATGAATTATAGAAGAAACACAATGACATTTTGTAGTAGCAAAACAGTGTGGAGAGGATAAAGTGAAGAAGGGAATCACACATCCTGACACTAATGGGCAAGAAGTATTTTGTTGAATAAATACTTGGTGAAGGTACCAAGGGCAGCGATCTTTGTGCTTTTATACCTGCTCGTCATTCTCGGGAAGAGTGATGTCACCTGCAGGGGTTATCTTTGGCATCTCTGCAGGCTGAGCAGACCCTGATGGAGGCACTTCAAGAGAAAAAGCCTGCCTGGCCCAGGACCTTTGGTAAGGGCAAAGGCACACTGCAGAGGGCAGTTTGGCGTGGGTGATGGCCTGTCAGCCCCAGCATGGCTGCGAAATTGCAGCATCCCCCAACCCTGGCGTAGCCCTGTGATAAACGGTCTGCCCTGTGGAGACATACAGCAGTCTGTTGCCAGCAACAGCCGCCAGGTTGTCACTGGGCAGCCGTATCCCAGAACAGTGGTGACAGCTGACAGGGAGCACGTCCCATCAACTCTCCACATGAGGGAAAAGGTACAATCCCCTAAAAGCCCTGAAAAAAACCCTATGCTTGTCATAAATGTGCTTACCTGACATTATTAGTTGCAAATCATTTCCTCTCAGAATTCTCTTGTTAAGTATGCCTATGTGCTTTTACCAGCCCTCGGGGATTCTGGCCCAGTATTCAGCACTGACGTTATCACTCTGAGCCACTCAGAAAGCCCAGGAAAAGATGACCAGAAGGACCATGTAGCACAGAAACCAAGGCTGCAAACAGCCAAGGATACTTTTGCCAAGTGTCATCAAAGTCAGCGGGTTCAGAACAAGAGCAAGTGCCTTTGCTGCAGGTGGGTCTGGCAGAATCCTTGTCGCCATGGCAATCCCATGCTCCCAACTCTCCTTGGAGACAACTCAGAGCAGATGTTATGATGCCAATTTTATATCATAAGCTGCCCAAAGTCAGGCAGCTTGCTTCAGTTATTCAGCCATTTGAACATAAAAGAAATGAAAACCAGCAATAAAACTATTGAGACTATAATGTACCAGGAGCCTGATATGTCCCAGATTCAGAATAGCACGTGGAATATGCATTGTCTTGCCATTATCACCTCAAGCCATCATCTCCATTCTCTTGCCTATGGGGAACACTGAGGAGAAAATAAGTGGCTGGAATTCCCTAGTTAGCCAAACCCAGCACAAGCCTATAATACTCTGGATCTTCAGAGTCTTATTACCTTGTATGAATCTTCCGATGTGCTAGGCATGGAAGACAATTTAGAATTATTAAGACAGTTTCTATTTTCAAAGAGTAAATATTAGAAGAAGGAGGCTCAACCTAGAATACACAGGTGAACAAGTAAGTGTGAAGCTGTGTAGTAATAAGTGGCTGTGAAATAGAAGAGAGAAGGGGGCAGCAGAGTCAGAGAAGGCTGCAATGCAGAACATGGTACCATGGCACATAGAAGGAGGGAGAGAAGCAACCAGAAAACCAGTGTGAAAAGTCTTGAGGACCCAGCGGATGGAGCAGACTTGAATCTGAGCTCTAGAGGGTTTTGGCCACAAATGATGTTGGCCTTGTGGCCTCCTAAGTGGTGACCCTACAGGCCCTGAGAAAGAGCAGGGCTGACAGTTGACACCATAATGGATGTGGACAAGCACAGGATCTATGCTGGGGACTAAGTTCCAGGACCCATTTATAGAAAGGATTTTTTTTTTTTTTAATTTTCTGATTATTTCCCTCATAGGGGAAACAAGTATGAAAATTCTTTGGTAGGGAGAAACCACCTTCCTGTCAAGAATTTCTGAACTCTCCGGGGTTTCACATAAATAGAGGACAACTCTGCATAACAAAGCAGTAGCAAGAGAAGAAGTGGGAACTGAATGTAGTGTTGGGGGAAATGAAGAAAGAAGATGAGATGGGAATTGGCTGCCAAAGGAGACAATGGGTTGAAGAGAAATACGGTGGCTATTGTGGTAAAGCTGGCCTGGAGAGAATGACCGTGTGTCCAAACCAGGGGATTTCTGAGATTGAAAAGGGGTGGCATTCATGATGGCAGGACAATTGGGATAAACTGGGTTTTACTGAGCAAACAGGGTGAATGATTGCTCTATGTAAAACTCTGCCTCCATCTTTCCTATGAAAACTTCAGTACAATATACGTTTTTTTGATAGTGCCTGGTAGTAGGACTCCTGTCTTTACAGTAACTTAAAACAACTGCCCATGTCTGTTTTCAGGTTCATCACAGCACAGAAAGCAGAAGTAGCTCCCAAGGACTGCAGAATGTTGGGTAACACTTGGCCGAACCTGGAAGTTAGATGATAGCAATTCCTAAACTGTTATCCCTGGGAATACTGTTTTACCAAGTGTCAGTATGCATGTTACAAATAAAGTGTTCAATGCTCAGATGATTCTAGGAAACTCCCAAGATAACACAATTAAGCAGGTTCCTTCAAAGGTGTTCTTCTTAGGGTACTTTCTATGGTAATATTCACCATAGATTTCCATAAGAGAGATAAAGTATGCAGTATTTGTCACTTTTATTTAACCAGAGGATCTATTTTTCCAGGTTATTCATTAGGAATCCTTGGAACTAATGTCCCATGGAACATGATTTGGGAAATACTTTGTTAAATGAATGGGATAGAAGACTTCCAGATACAGTGTCTACCCAGAGTGCTCCAATTCATAGAAGCAGGCACATTAAAGGTGGCGCTGCTCTGAAAAATGGAATATCCATTTGCTGATAACAGAATGAGAGAAAGAGCACTTGGCAGGCTGCAAGGTGAATGAATTCTGGTCTCAGCACTACCTCTCTTTAAAAAAAGCAAAGGCCCTTGAATCTCAATATAATTACAAGGCTAAATTCAATGCCTAAGTTTCTTGCAGCTCTTAAATCTTATAATTTCTACCTTGTCATTAAGTAGATCTAGAATTCCTTTAGCTCATTCAACAAATACTGGGGTGCCTACTGCAGGTCAGACATTGTGCTACATTGCTCATACAAGATGAACAGTAAAACCTACCTGTATTGTCTGCAGCTGGTATCTCCATCCCTTGGGGATTTCCCATGGAAAGCAAACAAAGTATTTTTTTTTTAAATTGTTATTAAAATCTCAGACCAGGAGTATATACATTGGTACGAGGGGATGTAGATAGGGCAAACATTTGAAAGAAAATTAAAGATAATTAAAACAAATTAACCAAATTGAGAAGCAATGAACTACAGAACAAAGTAAATACTGGTTGAACACTCTAATCTGATCAACACAAGATATTATCTAATCATTGAAGATAATGCAAAATAAACAAGAATGAACTTGTTTCACCACAGCGACAACTCCCTTCCTCAGGATTCTCATGCCTTGTCTATGGTGCTAGTAGATGTGGTCGTCACTACGATAGCATGCTGCTCAGCCCTCCCAAAATAATATTTACAGATCTTGGGTTTCTAGCTTCTGATAGCACAGGGATCAGGAATATGACTGCCTAAACTGTGAAGCTTATTGTGCACTGTTCTAATACATTTATTCAAGATTACTATCACAGTTGCAGGACAGAACTTCAGCCAAAAGGAAGTGATTTAGAATTCAAAACATTCCCTGCCCTCTAAACCATAAAAAAGAAGTGCTGCTCTTATGCTTTGTATAAAACCAGCACATCACGGTCTATTTGGTGGGTCATTGTGTGGAGCACACAAATCTCCTGGGGAATAGGCAGGTCATTCCTTCCTGACACACAGCCACACTCCGGCTGGTGCATAAGCCCACTGCTCATTTTAGCCCTGAAGCCAGTCCCCAAAGTTGCCTCTGTCCTCACAGCTCAGTTCCTTCAGCCAAGAGCTACCCAATGTCAAAGGTTTGGCACTGACTACACTTTCACAGAGACTAAAATGACTTCAAATGCCATCTCCTAGTGAAAGAATAGGAAGATGACACAGGAAAGCATGTTTCTACTCTTTTTATCCAATCACTTATGCCTTGGCTTTTCCAAACAGTTTTAAAAA
>NW_012148952.1:4076690-4077594 GCF_000956105.1 Propithecus coquereli
GTGCACACACACACATACATACATACACATGCATGAGTGTGATATTCCAAATATTTAACCCCCAGGGCGACATGAGGACTCAGCAGTTGCTGAGTCTATGGATATGTCTGTCTATGGATATGACTATGGATAGGTCTGGTAAGTCCTGGGAAAGGGGATGAACTCTGAACGGACTCAAGGGGTGAATGGGTGAATGAACATTTACCAATCCATGCTAAGCTGGCCTTGGGGCCACAAGTGGCCTTCTGGATCCCTGAGTGTGGCCTTTTGATTAAATCCAAACTTCACAGAACAAATACATAAAATGTCCATAACAAAATGGCAGGTCATTATCCATTGTATACAATATAATCTATATCTGCATAACTAGGGCTGAGTAAGGCTGTGCACAGGCAGTGATCAGGGAATATTTGGGGATACTCAACCCAGTGAGGGGTCAGAGAGAGCTTCCTGGAGGAGACAGACCGTAAACTGAGATGATTGTTCGGGTGAAGGTGGGTGGGTGGCCAGGGGGGTGTGGTATAGGGCATGCCCCAGGCAGATGGTACAGTGTTGAGAAAAGGCCCAGAGGCAAGAGGAAGCGTGAGTTCAGGGAACCACAAGTAGCTTATTAAACACTATACCCAGACACCTCGTAAGAAAAGCAGCAGGACTGGGCAATCACCGGGTTCGCTAGTCTCACCCCAGGCCATTTCCAAGCAGAGAGACAGCCCCTCATCTCAGTCTAAGCCCCTTACTTAGTTCCCACATGAGCCTTGAGGGTGCAGCAAGGGAACAATGGAAATGCAAGTGATAACCAGGGAATTTACATAAACTTTTGTAAATAAAATTATATATGAATTATAGAAGAAACACAATGACATTTTGTAGTAGCAAAACAGTGTGGAGAGGATAAACTGAAGAA
>NW_012148952.1:4081548-4084682 GCF_000956105.1 Propithecus coquereli
TATTATAGGGAGCTTGTTATTTTCTGGGTAAAAAGAATATTTCTTCTTGCCATTTCTGGGGCTCCTTCTTGGGGATACCTAAAGCATTTGATCAAGCACGTCATCTTTGTTCTCCACAATGTAGCTCCACATTATTTGTTACAATACAAGTCAACAAGGGAATGACAAAACAACACACACAAAAAAAGCTAAAAGTTGTTCAACTGTGACTGTAACTAAGTACATATAATTCAAAAGAGAATAAAAAACTTTTTGTGATAATTTCACTTTGGGAAAGTGGAATGAAGCCTCGTGTTGCCAAATGACTATCATCTCCTCCAAACAAATTTCAAGTTAGTGTTGGCCCATGTATAATCATCTACGCCTTAAGAATAGGTTTCTAGTACAGTGGGCATACTACCATTTTAACTTTCCTTTGGTTCCCTGACTTTCCTTTCTTTTCCTGAAGATACTAGTCTAGGGAATCAGAGTTTTAGGAGTAGCTAAATATAGATACAAACACAAGCATAGATATAGATCGTACAGACATAGATGGATATATAGATGTGGATTTAAAAGTTTTTGCCCTAAATTGCATGTGGAATAGAAGTATTAGTCAATTTTTCAGATATATAAATTCCATTGTTGAATAGTAGTTGTCTCAACTCCATGTTTCTATACAGAATGCCAGGATTCAGTAGCTAAGACCTTGTAAGTATACTAGCTCAGGAGTAAGAAGACAGCACAAGTGCTTGTCTTGTGACCTCAGGCAAGTCTTATAACCTGTCTTCTATCTACTCTGTTGTAAAATAGGAGTAAGCCACTGCTGTAGTTTGAATGTGTCCCCTCCAAAATTCTTGTGTTGAAACTTAATGGCCAATATGATAGTGTTAAAGGTGGGCCTTTAAGTGGTGATTAGGTTATAAGGGTTTCTCTTTCCTGAACGGGATTAAGCCTTTTATAAAAGAGGCTTCGTGCAGAGTTCTGCTCGTTTTTCCTCTTCTGCTCTTTGCCATGTGAGGACGTGCAGCAACAAGGCACCATCTTACAAGCAGGGACTGCCCCTCACCAGCCCCTGAACCTGCTGGTGCCTTGATCTTGGACTCCCAGCCTCCAGAACTATGAGAGCCCCAACCCCTGACTTCCATGCAGGGCTGTTGTGAGGAGTAAAATGAAATAATGTAAGCGAAAGTAAGCATTTTGAAAGTGTAAAGTAGTATATAAATGGTAGTTTCCATTATCTTTAATCGAAACAACTAGAGAACACAAGCATTTTTCATCCTTATTGCACACCATAAACAAATTTGGACTCTAAAAATGAAATCAGCCCAAAGTAAAATGTTAGGAATGACAATGAGTCATTTTTCACAGCAAACAAATTGATTTTCCATAGATGTTCTTTCCTATTGCATGTAAAGGCCTATATCCATCAGTGCTTGGGCCCCTTGTTTTGACATTGGGTATAATTATGGTCCATCACATAGCTGCTTGGCTCACAATACTATCAGAGCCTGAGGCCATTAAGTTTCCTCCCTATTACCAGAAGGATATACCAGGATTTATAGTAAATTGTGCTGTTACTGAGGCATTTTCTTTAATTAATTAAAAGAATAAAAATCATTCTTTTTAAGAATGTGATCTAAGCCTAAACCCTGGGCTATGCCTGTACCTTCCAGTCCAAAAGTTCTAATTCTTTTGCAATCATCATTTGTAAATAATGCTTTCAAACATCTAGACTAACTGAAGATTCTCAGACACTATTCTTGCAGACAAGAGCAAGTTCCACGAAAATCAAAATAGCTGCCAGATCTTCCACTAAGCGTCTATATTATCTTATTTAATCCTCAAAGTAAGCTCTATTATACCAGTGTTAGTTTCTACTTCTTGATCATTGAACCATGGTTATGAGAGATGTTAACACTAGGGAAGTGTGTGAAAAGTGCAAGGGAACTCTTTGTACTGTTTTTGTGACTCTTTGATTTCCCTGCAAGTCTAAAGTTTTTAAAAGAAAAAAGAAAAAAAAATTAAAGTCTTACAAAATAGTATCCTTATAACCATGAGTCTGAAAACCAGGCCTCTGAAAGATTGATCATTTGCCTAAAGTTAGTTATCATTTTCATTAATTTATACCACAAATTCATTCTATATTGTATAATATTTTAGAAAGTTTATTTTCATAAAATGAAAGATAATAATTATAAAGATAATAGCTAACATTTTTACAGCAGTGATCATATGCCAGGAACTGTTTTAAGAACTTGACATAGATCAAATCAATATCTACATCAAACTTACACTGTAGGTCCTATTGTAATTTCCATTTCTCACAAGAAAAGTGAGATGCCAGGATCAGTAACTTGCTCAATGTCACACATCCAGCAAGTGATGAAACAAACACAATACACAACATACAAGATGACACTTGTATGGCAGGAAAGAGGCAGAAACTAAGAGAAAGAGCATAAAATGAATCCAGGAGGGATGCAATCTGGAAGTCCAGTCAACAGGACAATTTCAGAGTACATGCAACCCGAGCTGGCTAAATGATCAGAACGCAGGCAAGTATGCTTGGTCTTGGAGTGACTGATGTCCCTACTACGGATCGTCATACAGGATGCTGAAACATACAATGGAAAGACCCTAAATCTCGTACCTTTTGAGGAAATGACAATGAGTGTCATGGAAGAATCTCACAACCTCACACACTATAGGCAGCTGACATCACAGCAGTAAACAATTCTGTAAAAAGAATTCTGTAAGTTGTCAATATCATGTTCTCCAGGCAAACAACTCTCTCCAGCCCGAATTAATCTAAGGAAATATTTCAGAATATCTGGACTTATATTGTTTCTATCAGCTGTGCTTGTGATAGATATTGGATGGAAATTGTTTTGCGTTTATGTTCCCTGCCAAGTTCCTAAAGCACAGAGTCCTACTTATCTCAATAAACAAACACCAGTATGCCTTAATAGTCCTCTAAAGAGGAAATCACGCTTCCTCTCTCATATCATTCTCCTATACTCTCTGATATCTTATAAAAAAAGAAACCTTACCAGTCAAGATGCTGCAGAGTGGACCTTTCGGATAAATGAGTTTTTCTATTTACCTGAAGTCTCAAATTTTCACTTGCAGGATGATCTTATTTTATCTTTTAA
>NW_012148952.1:4085557-4114409 GCF_000956105.1 Propithecus coquereli
ATTTTAATAAACTCTGATGTAATATGAAAGACCACTTTTGTGCATAGAATTTTGCTTTCTTTTTACCAAAATTCCTCACACTTCACAGTATGGTGTTTTTAGCAGCTCTGCTATCACCTCCCTCTAGGAATACCCCTACTATACCCCTACTATGAAGGAGTGAAAGGCTGTTTGTCCCTAAATAGCTCTTTCCTACCTTCTTTTTATGATTTCACATATCTCCTTTTACAAAGAATCTGCTTCTCTCGCCCGATCCAGTCTGATGAATAATTTCTGTGCTGCTTAGCTGTCTGAATATGATCAAGATTAGAAGTACAATAGCCAGGGAAAGCCAGATAACTAGTACGTATCTAACTTGAATATACTTTGTGCCAGAAGAAAATGTGTGTGGGCTTTATGTTTTCATTGTACCAGGTGAGCTCTCTTCTGCTCATAGCTCATACTAGGGAAAACAGAGGCAATATGCTCAATGTGTGAGTAGGAATAGGCTTCCCGGGCCTACACCGGTGAATTGGTGTAACTGTATTTCGTGCTGCATTGAGGGTGAATCTCAGGCCAAGTCTGACATAAAAGAATAACATCTTAACTAATGAAAGTTATTGCCTGGGTCTGCAGCAGGGCAATATCAATGTAGTTGGCACATATGATAGGCATTCACTGACATTGATGAAGTAGAACAAACATCGGCTTGAGGTCATAGGAATGGAGTTCAAGCTTCTGGTGTTAGAAATTACTAGTTAAGTGACTCCAGACTATCAACATCTCTGGCCTAAAATTTCCTCATCAGTAAAACTGGAGTAATAATGACAATTCCCAATCGGGCTGTTGTGTGAATCAATTGAAATAACTCTCTTAAGTTCTATAAACATTTATTGAGTATACCTTAATATACCAGACACTCTGGCATCATGCCAAGAATAAAACCATGAATAAGTCAAGGTTTTTGCCCTTGAGAAGCTAAAAGTCAAACAGGGAAAACAGGAGTGAGCAAATAATTTCAATAAAATGTGGTAAATATATCGCTAACTGAATCACAAAGTATTACAAGAACACAGAAGATGGGCAGTCTATCAATTAGGATGACTTCTGCAGCAGCTGAAACACACTCTGATAGAGACTGGCTTTAACAGCAAGGAAATGCATTGTTTTACAGAACAGCCAGTGCTCAGACTGTTGATTCAGGAGCTCAACAATGTCTTCCAGATCCCAGAGTATCTTTCCATCTCCGTCCTACTGTACACAGTACTGCCTTCATCCTGAATCCACATATTCTGGAGCACGGCAGCAATTAAAACAACACCCATCTTTGTTCAAGTCCCTCTTCTCACATCTCGTTGTTCTGAACAGATTTAACCCTACACATTTCTGAACCAATCACCTACCAAGGAAATGGAATTATCGTAAGTGGTTGTGACAAATAATCCAGGGCAGGGGGTAACTTGAGACTCTAGTCCAGCGTGAAATAGTCAGGGCGGGAGTGGAGGAGAATCTTCCTGAAGGACACCAATCCAAGTTTGTTTGTTTGTTTTGAGATAGGGTCTCGCTCTATGGCCCTGGCTAGAGTGCAGGGGCATTATCATAGCTCACTGCAACCTCAAACTCCTGGGCTTAAGCTATCCTCCTGTTTCAGCCTTCCAAGTAACTAGGACTATAGGTGCACACCACCACATTTGGCTAATTTTTCCATTTTTTGTAGAGATTGAGTCTTGCTATGTTGCCCAGGATGGTCTTGAACTCCTGCCACCAAACAATCCTCCCACCTCGGCCTCCCAAAGTGCTAGGATTACAGGCGTGACAATTCAAGTTTTTAAAGGATGAGTAAGAATTAGTCAAAGGAAGAAGAGGAGGATGAGCATCTGAGGCAGGGGAACATGATCTTGACTATGGAAGTAAATTATCAAAGAGGTAACAGAGGCAGAGGGAGCACTTATTGTGAGCTATGGATTTTCTAGGTGCTTGTTGGTTGAAATCTACTTATGAAGTAAGAGAAATATCATAGTCATAAGATATCCCTGAATTAACATTCAACTCATGTTTTTCCTTTAGTTAATGTTTCTTTGAAATAAAATATGTGATTTATTTAAGGAAAAAATTAATTTCTACTTCTTAGATATCTTCCCATAGAAGATTATACACTTCTTTAAGCATAGCAGACATTCAACTCAGTAAGTATGGAATGAACAGCAGAGCACAAAGTGTTACACACTATGAATTCTTAATTTTGATTCATTAAGCAGTTAAGGTATATGTATATATTACTTCAATTTAGTAATTCAAAAAGCATTTGATTACAAGATTAAGTAAAATTTTCTTCTAATTGATTTCTCATGGGATGGATGGGCCTCAAGGAGAGTTTTATTTTATCCTATTTTCCTAAAAACACTCCAATAGGTACAGCATGGGTAAGCTTCTGACTGTATTGCTCATCTAGTTATATTGGCCATCTTCACAGTGAAGATTACTCCTTCACACTGGAAATGAGTTTTAATCTGTGTTCTTTGCTTTTCCTATGTCTATATAGAGGGAAAACTGGTAGATGCTGTGACAAGAGACATCAGCCAAAGGTCATACGAAACAGCCAACTACTACTTTAAAATACTTTTCAGAATAAAAAAACCAAAATTCTATCCTTGTGACTACTGCTATAACTAATCTCTGTTATTGACATTGGAGTGTAACACACAATGGAATGGGGAAACTTAGAGCACATCCCCGGGAGAGGGAGTTGAAAGTAACGGCAGGGTGAAAATCTCACATTAATTCCCGCTGAAAGGTTAGGTGGACCATTAAATCATATGAACTACATTTTGAAGTATTTGTACAATCTATGACTCATTTTACTTCTTGAATTATGTGGAATGCCTAAAATGAACTTCAGAGGAGATAGAAAAGGAAGACAGCCTTCCTATGAGAGACACAGGCGCATTCAGGAAGCAATTTACTCTCAGCTATTTCTAAATATTAAAACCTGGAAAAATCAGACTATATTTAGTCTGACTGAAATACTGGTGGGGTAGTGATGGGAATACAGTCATTTATTTAGGAACCTTTTAAAAGAGAAAAAAAGAGGAAAGCTATCTTGTAATGTCTAGGTATGCAGCAGGGTGGAAAGAGGAAGTAATTCAAAATACAATACCTGTTTATCAACAGTCAACATACAGTAAATATATTTAAAGCCGCATTGCAGTTCCTTTCTCTTTAGCATTTAAATTGATTCACCAGTTTACATCTACTCTCCACCTTCCCATCAAACATGGATGGGGAAACTCTGATTAGAATGAGTCTCTATTTTTCTCTTTTGGTCTCCCTCATTGCCAAACATTATTAGAGTTTCATCTTTAATTTCACTGCAAGACAGCTAAATGAAAGGGAATGAGGAACTTGGCTACAGGAACTTTCTAATTTAATCTCCTTTGCAGTCGGATTCCTGTAGCGTGAATAGCACAGCTTGATCTTATTGGCACTTTCAACTGCAATGTCAGGTTCATTTCAAAATTTAATACAACATATTTGTCATCACCATACCTCCTTCAGTAAGGACATTGATACCAAACTGCTACCTGTCGGTGGTCTGAAAAAGACAGCTTGCTGAAAAGGAAAATTCTCTCCTCTAAACCTAAATAACTCATCTCACATATTATGTGTCTTCTGTTTCTGCAAGAGAACACTATTGCTTTCCACTATTTGATCTTTTAGTAATCCATCTAGGTAAAATAAAGAAATAAAGGAATATTTACTCACTGCTGCTTGCTCCTAGAAATTCAGTAATATATTTTATGGATTTCAAGAATAACTTCTCCATCAGGAAACAAGAAAAAAATCAGCACCCATGCCACTCTTGATTCTAATTGTAAGGCATGCGTTGCACTGTTCTAGCCCAGTCCTGCCCCTGCTGGAGCTGACATTGTGAGGTTGTCCATCTGCTCTCGATGGCCTAGAACAGTGTTTCTCGCAAAGTCCAGTCCCTCCACCAGGACCATCAGCATTACCCGGAAACTTGTCAGAAATATACATTCTTGAGCTCCATCCCACACTTACTGGATCAGAAATTCTAGAGCGAGAGCCAGAAATGTGTGTTTTCACAAGGCCTCCAGGTGATGCTAATGCCCAATAATTTTAGAACCACAGATCTAGAACAAATGAGATAGAGCTACATGTTCCCCCAACACTTCAGACCCAATTCACCTACACTGATAATCACCTTAACAACCCAAAGAGGTCTATTTCTCTTGTTCTTCAGAGACCTTCTGATACACTCTGGAGTCCCCTACAAAATGAAAATATGAATAACCTAGTCCTCTCCCAGAGAGTCGTAAATGACTCAATTGCTAAAAAACAAGACTCAAGATGAAGGTGTACTTTACCTAGATTGCCTAATAGGAAATAAATGAGATTCAATCACATTTTTTTATGTTTTCATAGGGAGGACAGAATCAGTATATTGAAGCCCTTTCGATATGGCCTACTAATTAATAAATAGTGAGAGTTGTTCAAAACATTGAATGAGCTCTCATGAATGACTCTATCATTTCTTCCTTGGAAGGAGATTCTTTAAAAATTGTAATCAATATGGTATGACTTGAATTGGATCTTGTATCGCCTACAAGACAGGATCAACTAAACACCTTTCCAACCATCCTTGTCTTAGTTTGAGCTGCATCAAAATGAAACTCTGTGATAAAGATTCTTGGACACGTAATGCCAGGGAACCAGTAAAAGACTTGGGAAGTGAGACAGGAAAGTGAGGAGGCTGATAAAAGGGGTTTAATCAAATACATTATCACCAGGAGAAGTGGAGCTTCATTTCACTAGGAGAGTAGGAAACAGCATCAAACTTATATCCCAAGGTTATTCCAATTGAGAAGCAAGAAGGTGGGTATGTTTACACCTATTCTCAATCATTGATTGAAAGCTGCTCCTTGGGATTGTTAATTCCCTAGCAAGGTTGTAGTGGCCAGAGAAATTCCTCAGTCAAAGAGATACAGGTGATGTCAGTTGGAATCTCATGCTAATGCACACAGAAGTTGTAAATGGCTGAGGGAATCTGGGCAGGAAACAGCAGTGCATGCTATTATACAATCCACTAAGTCTATTCCAAAGGCCATTTCTCTGAATCTGCACTACCAATATAAATGCATGTCCATGTTAATTCTCCCCTTGTCTGATCTCTCTGAAAAGTTGGAAAGATGTTGGCAAGACAAGATTCCCATCCTTTATGAAAAGGTAAGTGTTTTTTTTTCCTACTCAAAATAGAAATAAATTAAAAATTGATAGTGTAAGAAAAAAATTATACTTTCTTTAAAAAAAAACAATTAGTATTATCCTTTCCAAAATTCACATCTTAATAAACTGCATACTTATTTCAACCAAGATCAAAACTTTTAGAAAATCTGCATTTGAATTTTATTTCAGAGCCTCTGGTATCCTCGGTGGTGGCTCTAATTTTGTGTCTTTAATAGGTTGATTCACTGTAGGAATATAGTTATGTGGAAGAGAAATATGTGAAGAATAATCTGTTCCTCTTTCTTCCCCAAATATGAGAAAATACATATTGTGCTGAAATAGCATTTATTAATATAAAGTCTTATAAGAGGAAGAAAATATATACAGAGAAGAAGTCAAGCAACACTTGTTAACAACACGAGACACAGCATAATCGAAAGGTTTAGAAAATAAACACAAAAGGGGTTCTATTTAGAATTCTGGTGAATCACAAAAGATTCCAATAAATAATTTTTATTTCAATGGAGTTTGACATTATTCTCACAGGTAAGGCAAAGAACATTTTTTGAGATCTAAAAATAAACAATACAAAACTTCCAACTCCAATCATAGATTTAAAAATATTAAAATAATGTTTAATCCAACTCAGGTAAGTGATTATTCTAGCACACTTTCCACCAATTGAAGCTCTCCTTAAAAAGGTACTTATGTTGTTAGAACTTACAAGTACATGTCATTTTAGCCAAGATTAAAGGTAACATTCTTGGATTGTTCAAGGTTAATGATGCAAGACAAGTACTCCTAGAAATATACCCTTGAAATGAAAAGCAAAGTCACCTTAATGATGGGAAATCATTCCTCATGCTGTGCAAATATATACACCACTTAAGAAAATATTTGCATCGAAAATGTCTAGTGCAACTGTGAAAATAAGAAACCTTGTATGGCCTGTAATCCTAGCACTCTGGGAGGCCGAGGCGGGCGGATCGTTTGAGCTCAGGAGTTCAAAACCAGCCTGAGCAAGAGCGAGACCCCGTCTCTACTAAAAATAGAAAGAAATTAATCGGACAACTAAAAATATATAGAAAAAATTAGCCGGGCATGGTGGCGCATGCCTGTAGTCCCAGCTGCTCGGGAGGCTGAAGGCAGAAGAATCGCTTGAGCCCAGGAGTTTGAGGTTGCTGTGAGCTAGGCTGACGCCACGGCACTCACTCTAGCCAGGGCAACAGAGTGAGACTCTGTCTCAAAAAAAAAAAAAAAAAGAAACCCTGTATGCAAGAGGGTGTTTGTGGCAACACCAGAGAACTCTAATTCCACTATCTACATGTGAACTTTGCTCTTCCCAATCTATTACACTTTTCACCAGTGTGGGTATTTGCTTTCTATAAGTACAAGATCTGTGCTGCATTCTCTCTGAATGAAGATGTTTGCTGAAATAGATAAACACTTTTTTTCTCCAAGATAGCCTATTGGGCAAATAAAAGGGCAAAGCACGTGGTGAGTGCTGGGGGTCTGACTGCTCCAGCAGGAAGATGGGTGTTAATCCAATGACCCTGCCCATTTTGCATTATGGACACATGAAAGATGATACATAGTGGTCACTCGCCATCCACTGGGATCACTGTCCACTGCCCCAGCACTATTATGGGGGCTTTCCCAACCTGCTCCATGAAGGTATCACATAGTGGTAAACCTTCATCAATTGCCGGTGAAACCTGGCAACAATGAACCACTTACATGTTTGAAAATCAAAGTTTAACGTACAATGAACAAACCTGATAATCTAAAGGAAAAATATGTTTGGCTCAAATTTTTGATTCACTCTCCATTTACATTTCAAATGCCTCCTTTGAAATGAGGAAACCTGCCTGCCAATGGGACAGGTGTTCAGTTAATGTGTATTGACCCACACAATGATGAGATGTTGTACAGAGGAGAGAAATCAAAGCTGACACCAATCAGAGACTTGAAAATCAGATTCCAAATCAGAATACTCATTCATATAATCTATTATGCAATTTTTCTCCTCAAAATAAATATCACTGACTAACACGTTGTTTGCTATAATCACAGGCCTGAGTGAAAAATAGTAGCTTCCGTGAGACTGATAAAACAGTATCACTAATAAATCAAAGTAGAGAGTAGAACAAAGCAGAGAAAGCTATAGAAATTCGTAGATGACTACTTGGATCTTAGGTAGTCAAAATAGATCACATGCTTAAACTAATCAATGAGGTTTAGGCATATCAAAAATTGCTATTTCCAGTTACTTTCTGACTTCAATATGACATAGATTATGTATTTTTGAAGTTTCCAAGATAACGGTCCAAACAAACTTCTAGGAGAGAGAGATATGTCTCCCTAAAAGCAAGAGAACACCCAACAAGACACTGTCAAGTCTACGGAATCCTGATCAGGTTATATAGAAACCTCTTGGCTCCACAATCTGAATGGAGCATGATATTTTACAGGGTTGCTAAATGATCCTTTCTAATACACCTGTATGTGGGATATCTGGAGTGAGTCAATATGGAAAATCCTAAAAATGGTAGACAAAGCAAGTCACCCTTTCAAATTATAGTAGGCCTCAAATATGATTGGATTTAATATGAGGGTTTTTTTTAAAATCAAAAATAAGATATTTTGTTTGGTCTTATCTATTTAATTCTAAATAAAGGGCCTATGAAACAATTAATAAACTCAGAGTGATGAAGAAAAAAAAAAAACTATTGAATGTTCCAAGAAAAAAGATCACAGGGGAGTATGTCTCAAAACTTTCTTTCTCCAGGCATTATAATGAGAGTCAACAGAACTGTCGATTTCTGTAGCCATGGAAAGACCCTGATAACTTCAACAGGAACACTTCTCTGCCAAACCTGCATTATCAATCACACAGAATCACACAGAAGCTCAATCTCACAAAGTGCAACCAGACCACATTTTCACTTTCTCACTGGACAAATGTCTGTTGCAGCCATTATGAGGACAATATCCTGTACTAACAACTGTGGCTGCTGCCCAACACACAATCCGGGGGACATCCAGGTATTTAACTACCACAGAGACTTCACGGAGCTGATACGGACAAGTATTAATTCTTCTCTCCACAGAAGTCGACAATGTAAGTAAATACCTGAAAAGTAGTCATTTCATGGTAATGAGCAATAAAGCTTTAAAACTGCTATAAAATGCTAAAGTTGATACTTCTACAATTATTGCACAAAGCACGGCATATACTGTGAAAGAAGTTTCTAGCCCAATGAACATACTATATCATGACAACCCTCCAATACCTGCTATGAGATGACAGAGCATGATAGTCATTTCTCACTGGGTTCTAACTGCACAAATGATCTTCCTGCTTTCTCAGCTGCAGGTTGGGAGGAAGAAGTTCTTATGGTTATCCTAATCCCCATTATTATTTTCATTTTGTAAAAGAATGCTCTTTGCACAATTTCCTCAGGACAAGGTATAATAATAAATGTGAAATATAAGTGAAATAAGTTTTTAGATTGTTTTAAATGGTTATGTACCAGGTACTTCACTAATCACTTTTATATAGCTCATTTAACTCTCACAGTCTTGAGAGTGAGAGGTAGATTTTACTACCTTACTTGACAGCTGAAGGAAAGGATGCTTCCAAGTTAATTTTTTTAAAATTTTCTTTGTAATTACATATTATTAAGGGGGTTATTTGATTACATAGCTCTCTGCAAACAAGAAATTACAAAACTTCTTGACATCAGGGACAGTATCTCTTTCTTCCCAGTATATTATTCCCACTCAGCCTTTTTTTTTATTTCAAAGTATTAAGGGGGTACACATGGTTTTAGTTACATGGATCTCTCTTCTAATGCTTGAGTCATGGCTATAAGAGTGCCCATCACCCAAACAGTGATCATTATTCCCATTAAATAGGTTTTTGCCCCTCCCCTTCTCCCCCTCCTGCTTGATTTCCACTAAGTTTTACATTCCTCTGTGCACATGTGTGCTCATCAGTTAGGTCAAATTCTAGAGGAAATTCTGTAGGAAAGACTCTTCAAGATATCAGCCTACACAAAGAATTTATACTAAGACCCCAATGGCAATCACAGCAACAACAAAAATAAATAAATGGGATTTGATTAAACTAAAAAGCTTCACACAGCCAAGGAAACGATCAACAGAGCAAATATACAACCTACACAATAGGAGAAAATATCTGCAAGCTATACTTCTAATAAAGAACTAATACTCAGAATCTACAAAGAACTCAACAAATCATTAAGAAAAAAAAAACCCATGACAAAGTGGGAAAAACACATGAACAGAGCTTTTTAAAAGAAGATAGAAAAATGTCCAATAAACATGAAAAAATGGTCAACTAATCATCAGGGAAACGCAAATTAAAACCACAATGAGATATCACCTACCCGTTAGAACGGCTTTTATAAAAAAGTCCAAAACAAAAGACATTGGCGTGGATGCAGAGAGAAAGGAAGACCTATACGCTATTGGTGGGACTGCAAATAATTACAACCTCTATGGAAAATAGCATGGAGATCCCTCAAAGAACTAAACCTACCATTCTATCCAACAATCCCACTACAGGGTATCTACCCAAAGGAAAAAAAAGTCATTTTATCAAAAAGACACCTGCACTCAATGTTTATTGCAGCACAAGTCACAACTGCAAAGATTTGGAATCAACCCAAGTGCCCATCAAACCATGAGTGGATTAACAAAATGTGGTATATGTATACCATGGAGTACTACTCAGTCATAAAAAGGATGTATTAATAATGCCTTTTGCAAGAATTTGGATGGATATGGAGACCATTATCCTAAGTGAAGTATCCTAAGAATGGAAAAACAAACACCACATGTACTTGCTATTAAACTGGAACCAAGTTAATTAAGTTTCCTGAGATCATCTAGCAAGTGAGTAGCAGAGTTGAAATTCCAAGCTGTCTAACCCTAGATCTCACGTTTTTAAACCTCTGTACTTCACTTCTTGCACCACACTCAACACAGAACACTTCTGTGACCAGATGTGCAGGTTTTTCCTCATACCAAGCAATTCTCCAACACGATGTGGATGTCCTACAGTTTAACTCAATTTTCACAATGTCTGGAGTTAATATCAGATCCCATAGTTTAAGGGCTCCATTCCACAAGAATGCCCCTCACTTCAGATGCCAATCACAAACCCCAGATTGTCTGCTGTGCTTCAGACCCATGGATATAAACTGGGGTTCCTAGGATACCCTATTCGGGTTCCATAATTTGCTAGGACATCTAACAAACTCAGGGAAACACTTGACTTTTGTTTACTGGTTTATTATAAAGAAAAATACAAAGAAGACAGATGAACAGCCAGAGGAAGAGAAGCATAGGGTGAGGTATGGGGGGTGAGGGACAGAGCTGCCATGCCCTTTCTGGGGCATTCCACCTCCAGATACCTCCACATATTCACCAACCAAAAAGCTCTCTGAACCCCATAGTTCAGTGATTTTTATGAAAGCTTCATCACGTAGGCATGTCCAATTATTAACTCAATCTCCAACCTCTCTCTTCTTTTCACAGAATGAGAGGTAGGGCTGAAATTCCTGAGCTTCTAATCATGGCTTGGCCTTTCTGGTGACCAATCCCCATATGGGAGCCCACCAAGAGCTGCCTCATTAGAAGAAAACATGCTTCTATCACCCAGGAAATTCTACGGGATTTAGGAGCTGTGTCAGGAAGCAGAATCAAAGACCAAATATTAGAACAAAAGATTCTCCTAGCAATTCTATAGCTCAGGAAATTACAAGGGTTTTAGGAGCTCTGGCCAGGAACCAGGGACAAAGATCAAAATAAATATTTCTTATTATAAATCACAGTATCACACAAAGAAAAGTAATACAAAACTGATCTCTGTTACTAAATTGCGCATATATTATCACAGTTCAAAAATCATTTGTTAATATTAGAAGTAGCCACTATTAGAATTTTTAAATATCTGCTGTAGCTAATACAAGCTGTCATTGCCCTCTGATTAAACAGCTACCTGGTTTCTAGAGGTAACCAGTTGTATCATTTGATAAAATGCATATATGCCTAATTATGGTAGTAATTAAAAAGAAAAAAGAAAGGAAGAAATGAAGGAAGGAGGAAGGGAGGGAGAGGGAGACAGGAAGAAAAAGGAAGGAAATACTTTGCTGTATGCCAGCCCTGCGTGGATGCTGTTATCCATTCTGAACTCGCTTTGTAATTTCCTTCTGTTCAATGGATTACTTAGCTGCATAAGTCAAAACATTCATCCCACATACCAAGAGCATTATAAATGGGGCTTCTCATTCCAAAACTGATTAATAGATACACTCTATATTCTTCTAAGGGACTGAATTTTTTTTAAACTCCAGGATAAAGGTTTTATATGGCACTTTTCTCATTTCCACGTGACTTACATATATTTTCTAAATAGCCCTTCATTTCAAACAACCATTATACTAGATGTTTGGTCATCGAGGAAAGACATCATTGTTAGTTTCGTAAATCTTGACAACGTACGTATAAAATGGTTCTTTCGAAATGTTGCTGTTATGTCTAGAGCTGATACTAGTCCAATGTTATATAAATGAAAAGATAATAGTTTTTTTTTTTTATTTAACTTGGATGGAGTTGCAGCCCTAGAATCTTCACAAGGTAGTATTTGTTTATAGTATATGAAGGCACATTATATATTGACCCAAACTTGTTTTGTATTGATAAATTGAAGACTCTCCAGGAGATTTGTTTTCTATTTGTCTTGAGAAATTCAAATGTCCTGAGAAATCTCTAGGTTGCCTGTATCACATTCAGGCATAATCAAATAGCGTTATTCTGTTATGGAGTGTGTGGCCCCACATTAAGTCATGGCGATCTTCTTTCAGCAATGTGTCACTTGACTTAAACATAAATATTCCAGGATAGGAAGGGCTGTGCTTCTCTCCCTCGTGACAATGACCACTTAGAGATAGGCAATATGCTATTTGGCTACTGTCACTCAACACCTCTAGTGTGTCACTGGGTCATACCTCGGTCATCCTGGCAGATGGCCTTCAGGATGCGATGTCCCAGGCCACATTTTCCATGATCTGGGATACAGATCCCTTCTGATGCCAGCCATCGGTAGCATATTGGATCCTCACAAGGAACTGACTCCACCAAATGAGGGCAATGCCCCGCAGGGCCCGTGGATTCCATGAGGACATGGCGCTGCCGTGTTCTAAATCCTAAAGGGAAAGAGAACAAGAGTTTCACAGGATTTCATTCTTGGCCACTAAAGAAAAAGAAGTAGCAGCTAGGTAAGAGATGAAAGTTTTATTTGAGTATGAATTGCTCTAAAGCATATATTATTTTGATGTGTTTTATTTTATGTGAAGTGGAGGGATAAGAAGTAGAAAAGAAAAAAGAAAATGGAAAAAATGAGGGCAGGAAATCTGTCTTCCAAGAGTTTATAACCTAGGGTTTAGAGGCCAAACATAATTAAATGGAATAGTAAGTTGTATAAGTCCAACGGTATCAATAAACCAGTAAAAATAAATGAAGACCCACAGAAATGGCCTAAGCATAGATAAGTCGGAATTTTCCTTTTGCTGTTGTTTTTGACATTCTTGTTTCACTGTACTAAGTTGAAAGTACATCTACACTTCGGTAGATCCCTGGTGCCTGACAGATCACAGCTTCCTACTCTGAGATTGCCCTCCATCACTTCAGTGACACTTACACATCAGTCTGCCTGTAAAGATAATATCTCTTTGGGCTTCATTCTCCACCCTGGCTAGACATGAGTCCCTAGTCTGTTATTTAATTAAAAATATATTTACTGTGGGACTAAAGCCCCAAAGTCCCACCAGCCAGAGACCATAACAAGCACATAAACGGGTCTTACATGCTATGGGCCTACAGAGTCACAAACTCAAATGAACAGGAGTCCAGAAGGTAGACATCCAGGGCAATGGGCCAACCATAGACTGTAGAGCGGCAGGGTCGGTGGTCAAAGGTGGGCTTGCTCTGAAATGCTTGGCTGCTCTTCAGCTTCCACTGACAGTTGCCACGAGAGTATGTGGACCCCCTGTTAACAGACCTTCCAATTTGGTCTGAAAAACAAGAAATCTAAGTTCTGTTTAGCTTTTATATGAAATCTCCCTATTTTTAAATGATAGAAACTCATTTATGTTTCTAAAAAACCAAATGACCTAAAATAGAATGACCGAGAACCAGATTAAACCCTTTAGTCTGGGTTTTCAATTTCTGGCCCTTACACTATATCATTTCTAAAGGCTATGTCTACCTCCTATAGATCTCATATCTTATCTCCCATTGTTTATACTCCAAATGCAATCAACAGATTTATTTCCTTTAAGTCTTTTTTTTTTTTAAATGAAATCAGTATTTTAGCATGGGTAAGATTTTAAGGAATTATTATTCATTTATTCCTTGGGGTAAGTAAAGAAAAGGAGAGACTTCGATAGGAGAATAGAGTGTTCAATTGCCAGAATGAGAGTTCTATACTTACCATCGCTCCCGCAGGAGAGAGAAGAACAAGTTAGGGGACATAAGAGATAATGTCTCTCTCAGTTTTGCCACCAATGATAATGAGACGAAAAGTTACAAACATCAAAGTGAAGCTGGAGAAAGACTGGCTTCTCTTAAGGAGCACAGCCAAGGAGCCTAGGATACAATGGACTCGTGGTTTCAGGACACAAGAGCAAGCTGAGCTTGCTTAGAATAGTATAGGGCTGGGCAAATATTTTATATTAACAGTCCTACATGCTTTATTCATGTTTTCTTGGTCTAGACTAACCCACAGACTCCCTTTAAAATAGACTCTTGGACTCTTAGTTAAGGATCAGTAGTTACCTATAGGAAGGCATCATTCTTCCCAGGGACTGCACTCTCGTGGCATTGGAAATGTTAAGGTCAGGGGCGATTAAAAAAAGAAAGAAAGAAAGAAAGAAAAAGGATGGCTTCAGCCCTGCTTCATACCTCCAAATCTACATCACTAACTAGTCAAAATAAACTTTACAGAAGGGATGCCTCAGATCCCTTTCTGGCCACCTCAGAAGAGAGACGGGGAACATACAGGGCTCTAAACTGCACTTGATGAACACCAAATTACAATGACCTCTGAGCTCTCACTGCCGCACAACTTAAATAGCCTCTGTTGTTACATGTAATATCCGTATGCTGCTTATTTATTGTCTTACGTTTGTGCTTGTTGAGATTTTATCTTTAAGCAAGATGTGACATGGATCCCCATGATTTACATTGTTTGACAGCCCGCTCACAGTTAAGCACAGAAACTTAGCAGTCTTTACCAAGGGATTCTGGGTGTCCCTTACCTGGAGGCTAATGTCATTTAGGGGCGTGCACAGTTTCCCTCCATAAATCAAGTTGCATCCATCTTGCCATAAATCTGTAGATTACATCTCCTCAGTCAATAAATTCTTTCAGTCTTTCATCTGTAGCGCCCTTGTCCTGACTCTAACTAGGATCAAATCATACCACGAGCTCAGCATAAAACAAAAACCTTGGATTCTCTTGCTAGCACTTAACTTTAATCACACATTTGCCTACAATAGGCATCAGGCTTCCTCCAGGTGCTTCTGTTCTGAAAGATATACAACAGCCAAGTCCACGGTGGCTGGGGCCAGCCAACCACTCACCTTCATTTACTGAATTCCATATTAATCAGAGAGTGTAATACCATAAACATTAACCACCATGTGCACATCACTGTCCTGTACTGTGGGAAGCCATGGAAGGAAGGGAAAGCACACATGTCCCCTTCTCAGAGCATATCACCCAGTAAAGGAAAAAGGCACATTCATTAACCAAGCATCTACCTTTACCAAGACCGGGACAGCCACTTTACTTTTACTATGCTAAATTAATAAATCCTCCAAACAATTTTAAAAGTTACTATTCCTATTTTACATATGTGAAAACTAAGATGGCACTTTATTATTTCTCCAAAGGCACATCACTGATTAAATGGATGGATATAAAAATCAGCAGAGGTCTATTGGAGTCATTGCTTCCTCATAAGAAAGGATTAAAGTCAGCTCCTGTGTATGTTGCATTTAAGCTCCACTTTATAAAGTGAACCTGAAAGGTACCACGGATCATCCCCTTAAACTAAAGGTAAACAGAATAGATATTGAAATTTTAGGCACTGAGTAGCAGGAGAGAGTTATAATAATCACTTTCTGACCATAGATTCAATTCACCTTTAGTGAATTGAAGGATTCTGCAAGGATTCTTTTTTTTCCCCCATGACCCAGGAAGTATGGTTTAATGTATAATTCTATTGCAGACAATTAGCAAAGAGCAAATAGTGGGTTGGGGAGAAAAAAGGAAAAAGAGCAGATGGCAGAAGAGGGGTCAGTGTTTTTTAATTGAATCCATGGAAAAATTAAAGGAGTCTCGGGAGGATACATCCAGGGCTGAGAACAGTGTTTCTGCAATGTCAGTGAATGGAAGCGTCCATATGGGCTTCCACAGAGCTATCCACAGGCAACGCTGTGTCTTTATGCCAGTTCCATTGGGATGGACTTAAGGAATATCCAGCAGGTTAAGAGAAAATGACAGGAGCTTATTCCAGCTTAAGCATCCCATTTGCTCTTCCTCTCTGGTGGCCTTGGACATTGAGTAACAACTCTGGGTCAAAGAACCTGAGCAGATTGAAACTTTGATTCCAACTCTTTAGAAATCAACAACCATTCCTGCAGGGGGAGCATATTGTGGTATCGTTATTAGTTCACAGCCTGCTATGAATACAGGAAATAAAAAGACATACTGATGAGGTGACATCAGCATGAGAACTCCCCATGCTCAGAATGAGAAGTAGGCAGAACTCCCTACTTGCCCTAAAACACACAGACATGGAAAAAAAAGAAAAAGAAAAAAAAGTATGTTTTCAAATACATATTATCATCACTAAAGGAAAATGATTTTGTAGACTTCTCATGAAACATGGAGCCTATCTAGCAGGCAAAGTTGGAAAATGGAAATCTTCCCTGTTATCATGTAATATCAAAAACATGTCAGTATTTTAGCATGTTATCTAAATTAATTTAAGAATAGGAAAAGACTGTCTTCAAAAAATAGTTATGGTTCTCAGTTTCAAAATGTCTTTTTGTATGGAAATTTTTAGGAACTTAGGTGCTATGATTGAAGAGGATACTGTATCGGAAGAGGGAAGGAATCCTTGAAGTCCTACCAGGTAAGCAGTCAGCTATTGTGATACATGGGGAAGACTGCATCATATTCCTCCTTAGAACAACTTATGTGGGCAAGGTTGCTTTTCTAAAATATGTCCGAAAGGGACAGCATGGCACAGAAATGTATGTCTATGTATCAAGAAGAATTTTTCAAAAATGCATCACATCTATAGGTAGAGTTTGTCTATCGGCATTTTTTTAGGCTAGTTCTCTTTCATAGATCTCTAATTATAACTCTCTGGGAGTTTCTCAAAGATAAAGGAAAAATGATAAAACCTGATCCAATTTACATTCCTCTGAAAGGCATCCCAGCTTCACCTGACAAGTGCAAACCTGCCCAGCACCGTTCGCCTGTCTGGCTGTCACCAATGCGATGGAAGGGTGCGAGGGCTGTGTGCACTGCCTGATTTTCTGATGTACTCTGAGTAGCTGACAGCCACAAACCTTAGATGATTCCTGATTGAAGAGTTTCTAAATATAAAAGTCATGTGAAGACAATTTCCATAATAACTAATTTCTTCTACTGGATAATAAAACATTTCCTACTTTCTCATTATTTTCTACTATTTTTTTGTATGTTAACAAAGGAAACGTACCAAAGTAATAACATGATAACTGGGAAGGACTAGTGAGGAGAAAAAAGGAATTATCTCCAAATTTCCACATTTATATTTTGCTGTTGTTTGCTTATTTTCCCCCCAATCCTTCACTTTTCTTCATGTGTGTATGTATGTGTGTGTGTGTGTGTGTGTGTGTGTGTGTGTGTGTGTGTATTTTAAAGAGTATGAGATATCTAGAAAAGCATAAATTTCCTAGATTTCTGCTAGTGGGTTCAGTGCATTTGAGAGCAGGGAATTCAAACGTGAGAATAAACACCCCTGCTTACATACAGAATTTTGCAATGCTTAATGCACTTGCCTGTGTACCCCAGCCTCCGTGGAATCCTAAACTACATTTAGTTTGCACCAGTCAGTGACTCTGGTGGAACCCACGGTAGGATCATGGGACAGGAGCCAAGAATGAGGGGATCTCAGACCTCACGCTCACAAGTTAGTGGAAATAACAAGATTACTTATCATCATCACAACACGCTTGGCCTCCTTGTAGGCACAGAATCATTTCCCTAGAGGGAAAACTCTACTCTTAATTCCTCCCAAGAGGGATTATAGGCAGGTGGTCCTGACAGGTATTAGCAAGACCTTAAACACCCAAATTCTCTCTGCTCCTGGGAAGCGTTTATAAAATAGCAAACTCCCAGACCTGAATAGCAATCATGGAAGCTTACTTTAACTCCTGTCTGTGACTACTTGTTGTGGAGAGTGGGACTTTTAGCCTTAGTGTGGTCCCTATAAAACAGAGGCTAATTCTCATCAATCTGAGCATGCCCCAAAACTCTATGGGAAGCTGTGGGCACGCTACCACCTTCAAGTAAGAGGTTCTACTGCCTCCACCCTTTCCTTGGGCCCCATAGGCTGAGCTTCCCTTTGAAAAATTGTTGTCAGGAGCAAAACACTCCCCTTCCCTGTTATCTGGTGCTCTTAAGTGTTTCTTGGCACAACCTCCCTCCCTCCCACAACTCCGACAACAACTGCAGTCTCCTTTCCCACTTCTTTGATGGAGATGAACTGGCACTAAGATGCATCTGACACCCAACTCCTGATCTCCTACATCAGCTCAATGATTTGCTCTCAAGGGTAATGGTTCACACTGGCTAGGGTGGTACACAGGGCTGGACTGCACCTTGGTCCAAACTTCTTTAGGTCCATGGAGGAAATGAACTAAAGGAAGCCTAGAGTCTGGAGGCACATTGAACCGAGCCAGAAAACCTTGTCCTGGCACAGGCTTCACCACTACTAAATCACTGTGGGGGTTTACACAAGTAACTTTACTTCTTTACACTTTTGGCATTTTATGAAATGTCGTATCCTTTATTGAGCCTAACTGCTGATGCAAATTTGGGTGGTGCATTGGTTTCCTAAAGCTGCCAAAACATAGTGCCACAAACTGGGCACTTTACAATGTTACTGCCTCACAGTTGTGTAGGCTAGAATCCTGAAATCAAGGTGTTGCCAGGGCCATGCTCCCTGTGAAGGCTTTGGGGAAGGATCAGTTCCAGGTCTCTCTCCCAACTTCTGGTGGTGGCTGGCGATCCTCGGCGTTCCTCGGCTTGTAGGGGTATTTCTAACAATGTCTGCCACCATCTTCATATGGATTTCTCCTTTTGTCTTCTGTGCCTCAGTGTCCTCACAGAGTACTCTCCTTTCTTGGCATGTCTCTGTTCAAATTCTCCCTTTCTTTTAAGGACATCAGTCACCGGAATAGGGCCTATCCTCATCTAGTGTGACTTCTTCACTTAACTACATCTGCAATGACCCTATTTCCAAATAATGTCACATTCACAGGTACCAGGGTTAGGATTTGAATGCATCTTTTGGTGGATACAATAAACCCTCAACATGTGGTGTGTAATGAATGATGGACCAAGGTGTATTTGCAAGAGTTGACTTATACCATAGAGGAATAGGGGCCAATGAGGAGAAAGTCTGGGGCAAATGGAGGAGCAGAATGTTGTGAGTTTCCCAGCTGAGTTCCATGGGCTGGTTCTGAGTTATATGGAAAAGGAAGACTGAACAAAAACTTAAAGGAGCAGTTTTTCACATGAGTTTTGTAAAACTTTGGGCTTAATGGACAAAAAGCACAACGCAGAATTAGGAAAAGGAGCATTCTCTGAATTGCTGTAGAAAACCTTTGGCTCAGAACAAAGAGGACAAAGCATTTAATAAACATCCATGTCACAAACATCTGCTAAGTCTTCTCTCACAACTGCTTCTACATTCTTGTAGCACCCCCTTCCCCCAGTCAGAGCTGGTGGTTCAGAGAGGAGCACATGAAACAAAACAGCCAATAAGATTCAATTCCAGGACTCTTTTTGTAACTATTGGGGAAGACATTTCTGTCTACTTTATGTATTGCCTTAAATTGAACTTAATGCAGAGAAAAGTAGAACCAAGAGCTGGAGAGATAGAGAACTGGAAAGGGAGAGAAAGAATTAGAGAAAGAGACTAACATGTTGGCCTTGTTCATACTTTTGGATGTGGTCCTATCTTCCCTTCTGTTTTAGCTGTATGTCACCTATAACCAAAAGTATCCCAAATAATATGAAGCCAACTTGGTCTGGTGTGGGTGCTATGGCTTTAAAGGCAGATGAAGGCAGCACTTCATGCAGCAAAGTTGCGGCAGCCTGGACAGCAACAGCCACAGCCACAATGACTGGGGGAGCCTCCGCCCAACCTCATGTGATTTTCCAGACAGTGGCATAAACAGGAGTGGAACAGGTTGAACATAAGAGGACTGGTTCTAAGAGCATATGAGTCACCCTGAGGGTCTCATAGGCAAGGACAAGCAACTTCCAAGGTCTGATTATACATGTGTGGATCACAAGACTGTGGGTATTAGTTTTAACAGGAACTTATCTGTGTCCATAAACTGAAGAGGCCCCCGGGACGTTCTGGTTACATTGCATAAGAGAATTGCACAGGTGCCACCCCCTCGTCCCCGGTCTCCGCTGACATCCAGATTTCTGATTTAGTAGAAGAATGAAAGTTAGTTTCTTCCTGCCTGAGACTCAACACACATCTTCCTTTCTACCTTAGAACAAGGGTCAGAATAAAAGCCCAGGGACATGGGCGGGTGACCCCGTGTGTGTATATGAGCACTCCGGGGATTACTGAAATGTGGGTTTTCAAATGGATGTGGCATTAAGCTGTGAGCAGAGTGCCGGGCACGACAGCATGGCAGCATCGAGTGCTTGGCCATGTATTCTTTCTCCGCATGCAGTAACTAGGATTATTGCTTGGCAAACACAACCTAGCTTCCAGAATATCCCTGGGTTTCATTCCTCTCAGTAAAGAAAATATTACTTTTTAGCACTGCTATTTAAGGGAACACAACATCAGCAGAAACTAAAGGGTCAATGAAAGAGAAAGCAAGATATCACTGGAAATAAACTTTTGAAGATGAAAATGTGCATTTTCACCACAAACCAAAGAAAACAAGGCCACAGAGGCCTACGAAATTAAACAGGAATAATGAGGCTGAAGATTTTTCTTTAGGCCTCCTGAGGACAACATCAAAAAGTAAACAATATACATAATGCTCCTTGTAAAAATCAAAAATATAACATCAGATGTTAAATGTGGAAATCTACAAATAAATAGGTATGCAACACAGTTGCCTTCTGATGTGATGATAGAAATCATGTCTAATTTCTGCAGTGTAACCATTATATGTAAAAGCACTAAGTTATGCCAAATAGAGTAATAGTCACTTCATCAGCTACGAGGCTAACTGAAAGGCTAATCAAGGTCGAATCCTGTGCTCCACAGGAATGTCCCCAGTTGCCTCCCTAACAAGCGAATACTGTCAGGCTTGAGCTGCTTATCTAAATTTCACAAACAAATATTGTCTTAAGGAGGCTTAATCAGCGACTTAGCAACCAGAATAAATGTTTGTACACTGGAAGTAAACCAAGCACACACAAACAGGGCACTCACCTTTTCTCCCCTGAGGATCGCGGCAGTTTTCGTGGACGCAGGGGCCCCAGGCTGACCAGGCTGATACTATGCAGTCGGTAGAACAAGGGACGTTGCAGAGCTGAGAGGCTGAAGGGGCAGGTCCCATGCACAATGTCTTTTCCACAGGTCTAGAGACTGAAGGACAAAGAGAAAATGGCCCACGTCATCCTGAGCATTGTTTCTGTCTTTATTGGCATCTCTCCTTTGCCCACACCAGCTTTCTGGTTAAAACCACGTATGCAAACAAAATATCAACGCTCCCCACCACGCATTGCGTGGCTCCACGTTATTAGTACTTTGGGTGAGGAAAGGCAAAGAAGACAGAGGCAAAGGGCAGGTACTTGAAATTCCTGCTTCGCAGAGTATTCCCTGGGAATCCAAGAACTGGAAATATCATTGATACAAATTATCTAGAGTTACGACTTTTTTAAAAAAAATTAAATGGCTTTGCGAAGTTTCAAGATGAGTCTATCTCGACTATATAAATGACTAGGTCACTGTGAAAAAATCAAAATCGAACCCCTGAGGTGGAGTGTTTAACATAAGCAATCTACTGCTGTGGCTCCCTGGAGGGGCGGAGCTGGCGGAGACGCAGAAGAAAAATGGTTCTTAGAGTGAGGAGAAAATTCAGGATCTGTGACCACAGAACCGGCCCCTGGAAATCAGTTTCATTAGGGACGCCATCCAGAGGCCCAAGGCTCCTGCTGGGGATGACAAAACTGGTAGCTCCCAACTCTTCCTGGCATGCACCTGCACTCAGAGTGGGGCCAGAGCGGGTCACTTCTGGAGGCAGCAAGTATCTCCCATCGGTGGCATGCACCAAGTGTCCTCTGTGTGCACACCCATTCTGGGCACCACGAGATGACACAGACAAAGGAGAAGACAAAATCCTGACCTTGTGGAGATTACAACATAACAGGAGTTAGGACAGCAATACTTGAAAATGGCACACTCAATGAACAGCCAAACGCATAACTAATTCCTCTTGCACAGAGTGACCCCATATTCAGAAGACTTTGGAGCAATCCAGAGTTTTTGAGCAAATGGTTAAAGTCTAGAAGATATTACCTTAGGGACTAGCTTGTACTATTGTCTAAATATTCCCTATGTATCATTTCCATCCAGTTAAGCAGAATAGAAATGCCTCCCTGGTAGAGACCTGTGTGAGAGGAGGTGAATCATACCATCCACTTTGCTTCCTCAGCCTTGACATATGTGTAAGCGTCAAATCTGGTAATGGTGACAGTCACTCGCAGCTCTGACCAGCAGGACTTTGAACACAAACAAAAACAACTGCAAAATCAAAAAATGCTGTCGTGACAAAGTCATAACCCGTGGGGGAAAAGTGTTTCTAATGAACAATGAGACAGCTTGAGCTGCTTATAGGGGTGAAAGAGAAAAAGAGAGCACGAAGGAAAATAATAATAATGTTTTGTTTTCAATTCATTCTCTTCCAGTTTACCAAAAGGATTTGACCTGTCTTAAAATAGGTAAGGGCAAAGCAAGACTGCCAACATAAATGTTAAATTTTGCAAGCCATGCGGAGGGAGACAGAGAGAGGAAGAGAGGACAGATATTAGGGGAAAGGTCAGGGGTTGCCCAGGGAGGCTGAGGAGAGGTTGTGATATCAAAGATTGTGCTAGAAATGACAAGAGTGGCATGAGGAGCTGGAGTGACCAGAACTGGTGATGTGCATATGAACTGATAAACCATCTGTAAAGAAGTACCTGAGCCATGGGGAGGATTTGTGATTCCCTCCCCAGGAGTAAAGAAGACAAAGTGCACAAGATAGCCATTCCTTGAGCAAAGCATGCATTCACTCCAAACCTCTGCGCACCCATCTAAAGCGGGTGCTCTTGGGATGTGTCCGGTTACAAGGAGCTCTCAGTCTAAAAGGGTAAGTCAAGAAGCACATTAACAGAGTTGATGGAAAGAGATGTGTCAGAGCTCCATATAGGTAGAAAGCTGCATAACTGGATGTCTTAAGGCAAAAGTGTGTTTGGGTCTGGTCCCATACAGGTCAGCACATGTTCTCACAAACTCTAACTTTACTTCCAGAAACAAAACGTTGGTAATGATGGAAAAGGAAGTGTGATATGTAAGCGGGTTGATCTAGTTATTTAATAAACATTTATAATGCATGCCAGGCATAGGCATGATGATCTGGACAGCTAAAAAAAAAAAAAAATATATATATATATATACATATATATATATAGAAAAAATTAGCCGGGCATGGTGGCGCATGCCTGTAGTCCCAGCTACTCGGGAGGCTGAGGCAGGAGGATTGCTTGAGCCCAGGAGTCTGAGGTTGCTGTGAGCTAGGCTGACGCCACGGCACTCTAGCCCGGGCAACACAGTGAGACTCTGTCTCAAAAAAAAAAAAAAAACACATTAATATATTTAACCTGTATAACTTCCCTTTCAGATATATGTTATTATTATCTCTAGTTTTATAAGGAGTAAACTGAGGCACAAAAGTGTTTGCTCGTAAACCCACACCCCCAGCTAGCAAGCGGTGGGGCTGGGATTTGGATCCAGGCAGGCTGGCTCTGGAGTCTTTCCTCTTAACCACAGCCCTGTCTGGTCATCCAACCTATAGTAAGTGCCTGGCACATGCAGGGCACTTCTCTGGGTGGCCTCAGACCCACACAGTTCTCCCCCTTTTCTTTCTTGTAGTTCTCAAGAATAACTACAGAATGAGCTGGAAATGAAACATCCTGAGATAAAATGGGAGCTGGTCAAAAGAGCCCAGGCACCATTCCAGCCCCCCAAACAAGATGCCCTTCAACACTTTAGCACAGCATGTCACATTCCCTCAAGGTATAAAACTCAAGGTGGGCCACTTTCCAGGGTTCCTCATCTGTGGTGCAAGTGGGGCATGCACAGTGGAGACCCCACCTGCCCTGAGTGGCTTTCTGTGCCTTGGTGGGAGCAGCTCACGATGTATCCTAGGCTTCTGTTGTTGCTCACGCCTATCTGTAAGTAATAAATCTGCTCCATGTAACTTGCTGTTCCATCTCACTGTATCCAGACTTGTTGGTAATTGGTGCACAGGACCCCTGCTTCACACCATGTGTTAACACTGTGGTACGTGCTGAAGCCAGAACAGCAAGTAAAACACACAAGGTTTCTGCCCTCCTGGAGTCCACACTCCAGCACGAGTTGATACTAATCATAGACGGGTCCATGAGCCTGAACAAGACTAGAAAGCTGCACTGCTTGCTGTCCCTTTTCCCTTGCCATGACAGTCTCCCTCCACCATCACACAGACTTAAGCACCTGATGACCAATGCTCGGAAGATACCCCAAACCTCTCAGCCCCGAGACACAGCAGACAGCTGCTGCCACAACCTCCATGCTTGGCGTTGCACCCTGCAGTTAAAACTACCCAACCCACCAGAGCAACTCCCAGGCACACAGTGGGCTCTCACTAAAGCTCACCTGAAGCCGCCAGCATGCCTGTGCAGAAA
The DNA here is from genome assembly GCF_000956105.1 of Propithecus coquereli. NCBI lineage: Eukaryota > Metazoa > Chordata > Mammalia > Primates > Indriidae > Propithecus > Propithecus coquereli. Next base: position 4,110,056 of record NW_012148952.1, read on the forward strand.
AGGCTTCCAGGTGGCAGTGCAGCTGGAAAGAGACTGGGGAACATGTCCTGAAGCTGCATTCGTCAAGGACACTGTTTCGACAGAGGTATTATGCTTATTTGGCTTATTTTGGGAGGGCTGTTGAAGATTATTAGGGTTGTGGGGTTAAGTCCCTCGAGGTCCCCTTTGATAAATACTTAACTGTCAATTAGTTGACTGTTGAACATCAGAACCAATGGTACTCCTCAGATTGGAAAGTAGGAAGGACATGGTTTGTGGGAAAAGAGCAGGGAGGGACTTCTCTGGGGACTACTAAGTGACATATTGGCAACCCAGGGGTAGGAGAGAGACCATTTGTCAGAGCAGTCACGTCTCTTCTGCACCTGCCGCTTTGATGGACAGTGAATCTTAATCCATGTCAATAAATTCTTCCTGTCCCTGGTGACATGTCTAAGATGCTTCATTTAGGCACCGAATCGATGTGCTTGGGTTAACTTATCCCTATCACAGACCCTCTACTCCCACCCCAGGCTAAATTTGCTCTAGAAATAAATCATGAGTAAGTCACAAAGCACTTACCAGCTTCAGACCACTTAGCGAGTCACCTTCCTGAGAAGAGTGAGCACAGGATATTCCTACACCTATTGACTGTCAGAGCTAGAGGGAGCTTTAGAGCTAATTTAGCTTATTTCATCAAGTTTACTGAAAAATCAAGCTCCGAAGACTTCAGGTGGTTCATTCAGGCAGTTCAGAGCAGAGCAAGAGCTGAGCCTTGTCCCAAGAGGCCAGCTCACCTCCACCTGTCCTTCTTGGTCCTGCTTCCATGGAATGAAAGCATCAGACAGGACAGATGAGGTAATTTGTACCAAGGATATTTTGTTCATGAATCACAGTGACCAGAACTGGAGGCAGCCAGGGACAGGACAGGTCCAAAGTATCCATAAATCCTCCAGTCTCTTTAAATAAATTTAACCCTTTAAACACTTCATACCTTTAAACGAAAAAATCTTTCCCCTCCTTCCTTGCTAGTGCAAAACTCCAACCCCTTCCTCAGATTTTCCCCACCAAAAAAGAAGTAGTGAGACCAAAATTGGCTACACTTCAAATGACTATTAACTTTTTTTGTTTGTGGTTACTCATTGGGAAATAAAATTATCTCAGGAGGTGGGTGGTGTGAAGGATTCCCTGGGTCAACTGGAGTTGGACGGCGTATGCAGTTTACTCTCTAACGAGTCTTCGTTTCTCCTCGGCCAAACTCTATCCATGACGAATAGTAAGAATCACTACTTTTCTGTTCACTTGCACTCCTTCCTCTGAAACTACTGCCTGAACGACTCTATTTCTATGAATTAACTCTGTCTTCTCTAATGCAGTGAGTCCCTGCTCTAATCAGCACGTCTGGTCAGTACAGGTCTGTACTCGTCCCACTGTCTCCGGCTGCCTCTTAGACCACGTCACCTTGGAGCCTTCTGCCATTCCTGCATTGACCAACTGCCTGACTAGATAAGCAATTATCCAAGGTCTTAGAGGCTATTCAGATTTTCTAGGCAACAACGTTAGTCCCCACAGAGATTTCTCATGGCCATGGTGTTAAAGAGTCAAAATAACACACAATCTGGACAAATCCAGATCACGGCATAGCAGCATCTTTCTAAATGCTAACAAATATTACAGTATTATAAGTGATTGTATATACGCAATAGTCATTAATTGGATATTTTGGTGTCTGACCTGGAATTTTTCATTTGTAATATGAAATTATTAAATTGACCTGCCTTACAAGAAATGTTAAAGTCTGGTAGTAACGATTGCAAAGTTGCCTTAAATAATGAATTACCCCATGAACAGAATGTTAATTAACAAGAGGAAAAATATGCAGGGTAAGTTGTACGCTTAATGTTTAAAAAAAAAAATTGTTCTTAATTCTTGAAATGAACAAAGTTCATGATTTTCCTTAATGACAAGGTGATTTCAGATGAGCATATAAATTCAGTCAAAATGAATTTTAATTAAGAAGAAAAATGCCCGCTGTGATCATTAGCATGTGACTGCCATTGTGAAGAAAAATGAGTACCTTCAAATTTTATTCTTTGAAATTAAATCAAGCTGTAATCCAAACTAATCTGAATTAACCCAGAAATAAGTTAAGTTGCCAGAGATTCAATGAGAGTGTATCATTCCCCATGTCTACTGATGACCATTTTGTAAGGTCTAAATTTCAATGCTTTTTAACTCTTAAAAAAAGAAATTAAAATGAAATTGCATAATAATAATAATATTTAATTAATTATAATTAAAAACCATGTATCCCTCTATAGTTTATAAACAAAGAGTTATATTTGCTTAAAGTAAAAAAGACTTATTACAGGAATCATTGGCACTTTCTTATTTTTTAGTATATCTGTCATTGGATGAAAAATCAAGCCAGCGTTTCAAAATTCTGAAAGTGTTTGTGGTAATTCTGCCATGGCATAATGGGGCTCACCTTTCCTTTAGGACTGGAAGAAGTATCTTAAAGATGGTAGAGGAATTAGTTGTAGATATTGATTTTGTCCTTGGCATTTTCAAGGAGGTAAAGATGAAAAGAAAGTGAAGGTAATGCTACTTCCTGGGACCCCCAAAACTGGATTGTTTTGCCTGCCTTCTACCTTATGGGTACCAAAGTCACCCTAACAATAAAACATTCTCCTTGAGTTTTTAAATGAGATATTTAATTTCCAGTATAACATCAACTTCCACAAAAAAGTCAGGTAAAGAAGTCATATTCATTTCAATTTTGCAAATCAAATGCAGGCACTATAAACCCCAAAGGAAATTCTGACTCAAGAACTCAGGACTTCTTCATTCCATGTGCTCACCAAGAAACAACCATAATAGCAACAGCAATTGTTCAAATTTCATTTAAAACTAATGAAAGAGCCTACTTATGTAAAAACACTGCTTTCTATATGATTTTTGAGAAACAATATTGCCTCTGATATATTCATTTAGGGAGCACACTGACTTGGCAGAAACTCAATCCACCTACTGCTAAAATAAATAGGTCTCGTCCACAGACTGAAGGAGTCAAATGGTTGAGGGACAAAGATAAATACTATTACAATGTTACCCATAAAGCTATTTTCCTTCAAGAAGCTTCATGCATTATTTCTGTTGCCTTTTGCCATTGGGATTTGCAAATTAACTCATCATTCTTTTAACTTAGTGGCTAGAATAAAATCTATCTCCCAGCACTTATAGGCAGCTTAAAGAATTAAATCACATCTCATCCTGTTATACCTAATAAAGCTTAATTTTAGCCATATTGTGACTCTCTTGGCAAAGTACCGTGCAATACAACTTGGCAGGAGGATGCGTGTGTATGTATGGCAGATTTAATATCTAAAAATAATTCCTGCAATTAGAAATAATTACGTGAAATTTGGCCACATATCAAAAAGTTTTCCAAATTTCATTCATTTCATATAGCCAATTAGAAAATGAATAGCAACTAGTGATTTTCCTAATGACACAGACTAACAACACTATAGACAAAATGGAAAAATATTCTTCAGAAGGGAAAGGATAGCAAAATAAGTGAAGTATGCATACAATTCTAGAAAGCAATCAGAATCAATACTAACACTCACATAATTATGGAAAAAGTACAGTAGACTTCAGTCCTATATTCAGCTGTTTCTATTATCATATGTTCTCTCCTTTGTTCCTTTATGGAAAATTTTTTTTTTTTCTGATTGTTTCTTAGACTTTTAGCTCAGAGCTGAAAGGAGGGTATGGAGGAGATGGAATGAACAACTGTTCTAAGTGGCATCTTTTACACTTCATAGAGTTAAAAGTACCATGATTGAGGAGACAGAAGGGAAAGGAGGTAAGGGAGAGATGGGAAAGTGGTCAGGCAAAGAGAAAAAGTGAAAAGGCAGAGAGGCGGGTAAAATAATTATCTCCAGAGATGTCAAGGGCAGAAATGTACAACGTCAGGGAAGTGCAGCTTTCAAAACGGCATTATATTAGTCCAACAGTCCTCCTCATACTCAGCACTTTGCAACCCGGAGTTCATTTTTCCACAGAAACAATGACAACAGCTAAATGAGAGCAAGTGTTCCCAGGAATGACCGCAAATGCCTATTTAACAGACTAATGTTGGTGATAATGGCTAATACCCATTAAAACCCCACTTGGTTCTACACACTGTGCTAACTCCTTGAATGTGATTTTTCATTTAATCATTACAGTCGCTCTGACGTAGGTACAATTATCATTCCCATTTTATAGATGAGGTAACTGAGGGTAAATTACTTGCTTCAAATGACAAGGCTAATAAATGATAAATTTGGGGCATCTTAAAAGCCCATATTCTTTAATATTACTTTACACA
>NW_012148952.1:4116549-4124064 GCF_000956105.1 Propithecus coquereli
AAAAAAAAAAGTAAAAGCAAAAATTTAAAACAGAAAAAAAACCTTACAAAGATATAAGAAAGAAAATATTTTTGTACAGCTGCACAATGTGTTTGGGTTTTAAGCTAAGTGTTAGGAAGAAAGAGTCAAAAACTCAAAAAAATTAAAAAGTTTATAAAGTGAGAATTTTACAGTAAACTAAGATTAACTCATTATTGAAGAAAGAAAAATATTGTTTTTATAAATTTAGTGTGGCCTAAAAGTAAAGTGTTTATAAAGTCCATAATAGTGTACAGTAATGTCCTAGGCCTTCACATTCACTCACTGACTCACCCAGAACAACTTCCAGTCCTGCAAGCTCCATTCATGGTAAGTGCCCTATACAGGAGTACTACTTTTTATCTGTTTTACCATATTTTTGCTGTATATTTAGCTATATTTAGATACATAAATACTCACCACTCTGTTACAGGTGCCTACAGTATTCAGCACAGTAATATGTTGTACAGCTTTGTAGCCTAGGAGCAATCGGCTATGCTATGTAGCCTAGGTGTGTAGTAGGCTATACCATCTTGGTTTGTGTGATGTTCGCACAGCAATGAAAGAGCCTAACAATGCATTTCTCAAAACTTATCCCGGTCATTAAGCAGGGCATGACTGTATTCTCACCAGCACAAATTCTTTCTTCTTATAAACTGAGAAAGGCCAGAGGGGATAGTAAAATGTCCCTAAGGCTAAAGAACAAGAATTTCAAGGAAGAAGGATCCTTAAAAAAATACAAAATACATGGTTGAAATAGGGATGCCTGGGAGGAGGGAAAGAGATCAGAAAGATCTGTGAAGAAGAAGGTGATGGGAAGCAGTGGTGGAGCTCCCAGGTTTCAGTTCTGGTCACAAGATCACAAGATGCCCTGTGAGCCCGCTGGAGGAGAACAAAGCAAGACATATGTTCACCTGGGTTCTTTTAGAAGGTGAGTATCTCAACCTGGGGATAACTGAATGGAAAATTCTAATAATAGTAACAAGGGAAATCCTTATTCTCTAAAATAACATAGTTCTCCAAGAACAGCACCAAACTCCAAAGCTTAAAGCTTTTTCTAAAGGACAGAGAGCAGTGGTTGTGGGGTGATTATTTTGGAGGTTCAAGAAAGAACGATGTATCTCTAAAATACATATATGCACACCATCCTGTTTTTTAAGAAAGGGAAAATGAAAGCCTCACTGTACTTGATGTCCTTGTTAGCATATGCTACTTTGAATTTGCAAATCATTTTAGACTGAACAAGTTAATTCACCTTCAAAGGAAGGCTCATGGGATTCACCTGGTCCCTAAGTAGTGACAGGAATGTGACCTCGCATCATAATATTAAAAATGCAGATTAGTTCATTCTTTTGTATGAGGAAACACATAACCCCTGCATTGCAAAACTGGATGGAAGCTCCTTCCTCCCAGGCCCAGTCATAGATTACAAGTCCTACTTTGTATAGCTCTCCACTATGTCAAAGCCAATATTCTAAATTAGAAGCTTCCAACCTGTCTAAACCAATGAAACCTAACACAGACCCACATCGGGGTCATTGGGTCAGAACTGGGAATAGTACAACAGACAGTGCAACAGGATAAATACTTTTTGAAATCTTTATCATTACCAAGTTGGCAGTCAGTCTTCTGAATAATTTATGGAGTATGATTGTGAAAAGCCAGTTGGCAAAATATTATCACTAAAAAAACCATTAAACTGAGAGTCTACCACTACCTATATGAACTGGGTAAATGTCTTAGCAATTCAGCTTCAATGAAATAAACAGATTATACAGTGTTTCTCACCTTTCTTTTGTTATCCACTAAGTAGTTTGTAAACATTCTTTCCCTAATTGTCCCATCATTCTTCATGACATTTTGAGACTACAAATATAATATATATCTGCATATGTGCTGTATGTATATTCTGCTTTATATATAAAAAGTACAAGATTTTATTTTACCCTAAGAACAAATTTTTGTCCCCTTGGGGGTGATATCACCCCCGTTGAGAATGCATGGAACAGAACACATATTGAACAGTTGGTGTGCTGAGCAATTTCCAAATATATTCTAATTCAATTAGTAAAATAGCAGTAAGAGATAAGTACTACAAGTATCTCCAGCTTCCAAAGAAACAATTAAAGTTTAACAAATATGTCCAAGGTTCTATAATTTGTAAATGGCAGTGGCAAGACTAGAATGCAGACACTGTGATGACGGGTTTCCCTCTTTATCAACATGTTAGATTCTTCCAAGTTCAATATCTGAACCTCTTGGATTCATTGCGCATCACCATGGCTGTAGGCTGGAATCTTTTTAATTTGACTACAGTGATTCTCAATACTTGCGTTTTGCTTGAAGTTGAAATCTATATATTGATATTATTATTACAATGAAATAAAAATGAGAGGTAATACACTAGCCAATAAGATACACTACATTCTGGTGTAATGCTAATGTATGTGAAGAATATGGATGATTAAAAATAAATGATATGCTACAGGATCTTATGAAATTTTATTTTATTTCAAAAGATTAAGGTGGTACAAATGTTTTGTTACATGGATAGCTTTTATAATGCTTGAGTCAGGGCTATCAGTGTACCCATCACCTGAATAGTGTTCATTGTACCTGTTAGGTACGTTTTTACCCCTCACCTCCCCTGCCCTTCTTCATTTACAGTGACTTTTACTTCTTTCTGTGCTAATGTGTGCCCATTGATTAGTTTCAAATTATTAGAGAGAATATGTGATGTTTGTTTTTCCATTCTTGAGATACTTCACAAAGGATAATGGTCTCTAGTTCCATGCAAATTGCTGCAAAAGACATTACTTTGTTTATTTTTATGGCTGAGTAGTACTCCATGGGTGTGTGTGTGTGTCCACAAAAAAAAATAAGATAAAATAGAAAAATTAGCTGGTGTTGTGGTGCATGCCTTTAGTCCCAGCTACCAGGGAGGCTCAAGCAGGAGGATCCCTTGAGCCCAGGATTTTGAGGTTGCAGTGAGCTATGATGACACCACTGTTCTCTAGCCCAGGTGATAGAGTGAGACCCTGTCTCAAAACAATAAAAGAAAAATAAAAAATTTTCAAAAAGTAGACTGAATATGGGGCCCCAATCCCTTCTGGCTTGTAAATTCTCCACTGAGAAGTCTGCAGTTAGCCTGATGGATTTTACTTTGTAAGATACTTGATGTTTTTGCTTCACAGCTCATAGGAGTTCCTACTTTACGTTGACTTTGTCCAGTCTGATGACTATATGTCTTGGTGATGAATCTCCATTTGTTCATTGATCTTCTTGTACTTGGATGTCTAAATCTCTAGCAAGACCAGGAAAGTTTTCCCCAATTATTCACTCAAATAGGTTTTCAATACCTTGTGCTTTTTCTTCTTCGCCCTCAGGGATGTCTATGATTCTTATATTTGGCTAGTTTACATACTCCTATATTTCTCGTAGACTTTGTTCATTCCTCTTGATTCTTTGTTCTTTATTTTTGATTGAATGGGTGAAATACAAAGAGTTCTCTTCAATCTCTAAAATTCTTTCTTCTATCTGATCTAATCTATTCTGAAAGCTTTCCACTGTGTTTTATATTTCCTGAAATAAATTTTTCATTTCCGGAAGTTCTATTTTTTTTGTAATATGTCAATCTCTTTAATTAATTTTTCATTCATTTCCTGAATTGATTTCTGGTTTCTTTGAGTTGGTTTTCCATTTGCTCTTGGATTTCTTTTTGCTCCCTTACAATCCATATTTTGAATTTTTTTCTATCACTTCAATATTTTCATTTTTCTTGGAATCCATTGATAGAGAGCTGGTCTGCTTCTTTGGGGGTGTGCTATCACTCTGACTTTTCATATTTCTGGAGTTTTTATGCTGATTCTTTCTCATCTAAAGCAGCTGTACCTTCTTGTTTTTGGATTTCCTTTTGTTTAGATGGAGATATTTACTGCCTTACTCTTAAGGGTGTGTCTGTAGCATATGTTGGGTAAGAACCTTTGGCTTTGCTTGTGGGTTCTTTCATGAGGGTCTAGGTTCTGAATGGATGCCTTGGTTATAGATATTCTTGGGGTGGTGGTTTTTTCAATTACTAGTTATTTGTAGGCTATAATGGTGGTATACTATGTGTATGGGCAGATTCCCTGTCTCTTGTTGAGGAGGGAAGATGGAGGTATTTGAAATCATTTCTTTTTCCAAGCCCTGTGCTCTTCTTAACACTGTGAATTATATTGGGATAGCCAGTTTAATCTCTGAGACAGTAGGTGGTGCTTGTGGATAAGAATTAGCCACGATCTGTATGATTGTGTCAGTAAATATCGTAATGGGTTGTACAAGTTGTCCTCCCTGTCAGTAGGTGACACTTACTGGAAAGATTCAGCTGCAGTGTTGTTTTTTGGGACCTGTGACTGGCTCTAGCACCTCAGGAGAAGCACTTCAATGCCCCAGGTGGTGGGCAGGGCCCTGGACCTCCCAGGGGACTCCTTATTCTCCACCACAACGGACGTGAGTAGAGGAGTGAAGCTGGGCAGGGCTGGGTCAGGTGAGCCTGTGTTCAGTCTCCAAAAAGGCAGACACAAGAACTACCTCAGCAGGATTTGAGGGTCTGCTCCGAGACCTCTGGGGAAAACCCACAGGGAGGGGCTGAAACAGCTGAAACCATAAGGTCTGCTCATGGGAGAGAGGCTGAGATTCACAGTGTGGCTGTCAGGATGGGGTTAGCTCTTTTCCCTCCTTCCCTGCCCCAAGTTCTTCTTCCAGTGTTTGGCCACAGGCAGAAGCTTGAACAAGCTGAGCTCCCCAGCAATGGTGCTGCAGGCTAGGAGTGTCCCTGTCTAGGATTCCACCCTGGTGAAAAAGCATGGCCTTCCTGTGGAGGGAGGGGTGCTCCACAAACGTGCTGTGGCTTGGACCCACACTGCACTCTCATTTCAGTTCTGCCCATGTGGGCTCCCTCACCTCCCAAGATTAGTTTACAAATCTCCCCACTGTGCCCCCAAGCAACACAATCAAGTTCTGGGGCAATGAGAGAGCTGGCCCTTAGGTCTGTCCTCTGGTCCCCCATGTTCAATCCCTGACCGTGCCAGACAGAAGTGTGCTCGTCCCTAGTTGCTCATGGAGTGCTCAAGCAGGTTTAATGTTCCTCTACTCTGGGGTATTTCCTGCTCTGCTGAAACAGCCAGGCTAGTAGCATAGGGGACAGCCAAAGGTCAGGGAGCTCACAGTCTGAGCACCCCGTGGTCCACTGCGGATCTTTAAGAGGAAATGTGTGAGTGCCGCTCTCTATGGAATCCTTGCTGTAGTGGATGAACCAACAGAGGGGAAGCAGCTGCCCTAAGAGTCTCAGCTCAGTGTTCCCTTAGGGTACCTGTGCCACTAGGCAGCAGTGGGTGGCAGAACAGCAGGGAAGGAACAGAATCTGTATGGAGGAGAGCTGGCACTCTGGTTGTCTCTGTCCTTCTCCCCAAAAGGCAGCCCACCCAGAATGTTCAAGATCTGGGATCACACAGATCCCCTGGGACCCACGAGCCTCTGTGGACATTGCAGTCTGGGCGGGAGTTGGAAAATATTTGTATGGGAACAAGCAACACAAAAACTGAAGAGCTGAAGCTCCCTGGGGAGGACAGAGGAACACAATGGGTGGAGAAGCAATATGGTGCCTGCTGTTTCAGCTTAGGTTTGTGACAAGGAGTGACTCAAAGGGGCCTGGCAGCCTGTTGCTTTGTTTTTAAGAAACTTCCAGTTTGCTGGTGGCAGCAGCTATTGGGCTTGTCACAGTAGAAAAAATTTCCTGCAGCTTGGGATCCTACTGACTTCCAGAGGTGTGAGGGAAGAAGAAACAACATCCCATGTACCCTTTCCACAGGGCTCCACGTTTCCGGGTAGTCGATCTCTGCTGATATCATGCTCCTTCTTGTTCTGCTCCACAACTTCTTCCCGTGAAATCTCTGATAAGTTCTGGCACTTTTCTCTCAGGATAACACCTGATCTATGTTTTTGTCATCTAAACCTTTTCCTTCTTTCTGAGAAAATCTGGCAACCAATGTCTATAGTCAGCCATCTTCTGCCAACCATTTTCAAATTTTTTCTTTTGCTCAAACAGCAGTTGTGTTATAAGACTATCTTGAGCAGTTGTATACTCTTTAACTTTTCACATAAATGTAAATCATCAGAGCCAATTAGGTTATAAAATAAGGAAAACAATTATGCATATTTTAAAATATTACAATTGTCTTCTTGAAGTTTTAATTTGAGAGGCTAAGTATCAAAAATAACGAGACAATAATAATTATATCATTTAAATATGCATTTGATGATTTTATATTAAAAGCCAGCATGGATATATTTATAGGTTTTTAAATGCAAATAAGCATTAATTCAGGAAGTGTTATTACCTAATTTTAGAAGGGCAGATGAATTGAATTTTTCAAAGTAATAAAGACTCTTTACAGCATAAAAAGAGATATAGCTGCCACATTTTATTTTTTAACATTTATACTTTATTAATTGGTGTGCTCTAACAATTATCGTTTTGTTCAAATCAATGAAGTGCAAAGATAGGAAATGCTTATCATGGTTAATATTTGGGGGACTGGGGGAAAATATGATGAATAGTAGTCATGGCTTTTCAGATGATATTCAGACCTTTGGCAGCTCAAGATCTTTACAGGGAAGAACTCAATTTGGCATAGAAGTCAGCCAACCTTTGGAGTGGTTACAGGTAATGATGAAGCCCCTCATGTGAGAATCATCAGCATCACCTCCCCAGAACCATCTTGCCTCCAACCTGGCCCAACAGGATCCAAACAGGTCATAGACTCCCATTCCTGCTTTCTGAAATATTTCTTATCCCAGGAACAAAGACTCGACCCCATCTTGCAGACCACCAGGGAATAACCAACTTTGGCCCCTCTACTAAACATTGATTGTCAACTAATTAGATGAGACACCTTTCATCTATAATTTTGTTTTAGATCTATAATAATCAAAAATTGACATACAGTGCTATATTTTCAGGAAAAAAGAGACTTCTTAATCCTTCTCTGAGTTGATGATTGCATGGTCTAAAAAGTTTTGTGTCTCAAAGAGTAAGCTGATCTGAAACAGCAGGCTGATCCTAAATAAAATGGTGGCCTACCTTTCCCCTCAGAGATGGGCTCCCATCTGGAATCTTAGAATTGAATGATCTTAATGATATCTTACACAATATCTTATTTTTACAAATGAGGAAATCAAGGCCTAGAGTGGTCATATGACTTTCCAAAATTAATAGATAGTGTAAAAATCAACCTAAAATTCCCTATCTAGATGCTTAGTTCACTCATTTATGCTGCCTCTAGTTAAATAAAAAAAATAAAGTCCATGATCAATCCTATCATACCCCAATCACTCCTATACTTCATATTCTTTCATTTTATTCTGCATGATGACATTCTTCTTCATGAAATGGATAATTCTGCTCCTTCCCAATTAGTTCACAAAAACCCTGTTGTGAAGACTAGATCATTTACTTCC
>NW_012148952.1:4126774-4128038 GCF_000956105.1 Propithecus coquereli
TTTAACAATTCTTTCTCTGATTAAAGAATACTGTTGAAATCTTGTTTATTAAAGTATGGAGTGTCATATGTAAAAATAACCATATGTCGGGAGGTTTGGGTAATAGTTAAAACAAACCTATGGCTATATCTATGTCTTCATTTATATTAAAACTTTAATTTACTGTATTTACTACCTTCCTGTTTAGGAGACAAGAGTGATTTAAAAAAAAAACATTAAACTTAACTTCTAGACTGTAACTGTGACTACCAAGGGTAGAGCAACGAGAGTGGCCTGCCCCAGAAGAGGAGTATATTATCACTGATTCATTAAGAATCGTCTGCAAATGGTGTCAACTTATTTTTTTTTTTTACTTTTTATTTTGAAGTACTCATGGATTCACAGGAACTAACAAAAAATAATGCATGAAGGTCCCTTGTACTTTTCACCAAGTTTCCCACAATAATAACATCTTGCATAACCATAGTACAGTACCTAAACCAGGAAACTGACTTTGGTGCAATCTAGAGAGCTTATTCAGCTTTTACCAATTATACATGCATTCGTGTGTGTATGTGTGTGTGTCTGTATGTGTGTTTCTATGTAATTTTCTGACCTATGCAAATTCATGTAACTAGCACCTCAACCAAGATACAGAACTGTTCCATCAACACAAGGCTCTCTTGTGCTACCTTTTTATAGCTACACCCATCCCCTCCCATCACTAACCCCTGGCAATTACTAATCTGTTCTCTATTTTTTCTGATCAGTCTTACTATAGTTCATAAATTCTCTATAGACAATGCATCCTATGTCTGCCCCCAGGCTTACTGCTGGCATTGCCATGCCCTTGGTCTACCACTGGGCTGTGGTGATGCTCAGAGAAATCTGGCATCTTATGTCACTCAACTAAATCCCAAACCCTAGCCTTGGCCAACACATCCCTGAGTCATCTGGCCCTGGTTAGGGGCCAACTTCAGACTCCCCTCCTTCCTCTCTCCCCTGCCTCACACTCCTCCACGTGGGGAATTCTTTGCTGTTTTGGAGAACACTCCAAGCACACTTTTGCCCTGGGACTTTGTATTTGTATTTTTTCTCTGCCTGCAACACTCCTTTCCCAGAAAGCCACAGTTTCACTCTCTTTCTTTACTTAAGTCTCTACTCAAATATCACCTCATCAGAAAGAACTTTTCTGACTTCTCTTTTTGAAGCAGTATATTCTCTCACTCATTCCTTCATTAATACCACTTCTCTTAGCCTGCTTTATTTTTCTTCATAGCACTTA
>NW_012148952.1:4129443-4133367 GCF_000956105.1 Propithecus coquereli
CTTTCATTGTTTACTCAGTTTTTTCAAAGATGAAATTTATTAGCAGAAGAATTTCTCAGATGTTCTGCTAGGAGAATGGGGATGACTAAGTGCAATCTAATATTATTAATATTTGAAAATAATGCCATGCACATACCCTGTTGACCCACAATTGACAACAACATGTCCATAAAGTAGAGGCTGCATATGAACACAGCAGTTAACACTCATCAAATAATTGTAGGATATACTCCAAGCTGACAGTGAAAGGAAGGGAAAAAAAAGACCAGTATAAAGTTAAAAAATGGAATAGATGGATAAGGAATGTTGAAAAATAGAACAGGAATAATTCCAACAGTAAGATGTGCCGGCAATACGCAGGAGTAAATCCTTGGGAACAGTATGGGAAATGACATGCTTTAGAATGAAAGTAGAAATGTAACAAACAAGGTAAGTAGGATACTGTAAATAACACCAAAACTTGCAGGTGTATCTAAGTATATCTAAATATTGAAAAGTTACAGTAAAAATACAGCATTATAATCTTACGGGACCCCATCACACATGTGGTCCGTTGTTGACTTAAACTTGCTATGCAGCTCATGACCTTACATGTTGTGCCATACCATTTATACAAAATCCTAGAACAGGATAAACTTACCTCAGGTGATAGAAAAGAATTGAATGGTTGTTTCTGGTGGGGGCTGGGAGTAGAGGAGAAGTAGGACACCTGGAAAGGCGCAGAAGGAAATTTTCTGGGTTTTGCAAGTATTTATGTCTTGATACACACCCAACAAAATATATACTTAGCATCTGAACGTTTTATTGTTTGTAAGTTACACCTCAATAAAAAATCACACAGGTATTAAGGTAAGAAGGTAGAAATGAGGATTTCAGCTATTCAGATACTTCATAAAAATGTCATTCAACTAAAAGCAGAACATCTGGAAATTCTATTGATGACATATTTATATCTGACATTGTAGAGAAAGTGGGGAAAGGAGCTGCTATCATAAAACAAATTCTAGTAAGTGCACAGTTATCTGTCGATCACATAGACGTGGTGAGAGCATCAGCAAAAAGCAATTTGAGTGGAATTAACTGAGATGCTGTCCCCTACAGTCCTACTTATTGACAACATATATAGTCACTGTTTTTCTAATCCTCGAACTTTGATTAGCTGAATGTAGTATTGTTAGATAAAAAGAATTGAATTGGCTTAAAAAAAAAACAAAAAGAAGAAAGTTTTGAGTTTAAAGAAGAAAAGAATATAAAGAGGCCACCAGAAAATGAGTTTGGAGGATGGTACTGAGGAAGAACCATGTGTGTGATGGCCTAGTGAGGAATGTTATTAAGGTGAATTGTTTGATGTAGGATGTAAGTCTTCTTTCTTTCCTCAAATCTTTAGGAAAATTTCCACTTCTCATGAAATTGCTGTGTCCGTGGAACTGTATTTGGAGATCGCGTTCAGAAACTGCGTTTTGTTATCAGAATGTAGACAGGTCAAGAGTGGGGACCAACCATGGATGGTTTAGCCTCTCCCTGGTTTCTCTTCCAGTTCCTTTAGGGTTTTGACAGACACAGAGAGCTGAGGTAGACCCGCACTCTAGACTACGAATGCAAGTTCCAAAAGGGTCAGAGAAAAGCCATTGGCTAAATCTTTTAAGAAGGATTTTGAGTTATAGGCTCCCCGCAAAAGGAATTTTGATCACTAATTTTGCAAGAATCCCAAAGTGGATTCAATAGAAGGAAGTTCCAAAGGAGGGCTCATTGGCTGCACAGGGAGCTCTTTAATGAGCAAGTGCTTTAAGGAATTGCACATATTTAGAAAGAGAAAGACAGAGCCAAGAGCAGACATTAGTGACTCCAGAATGGCATTATAATCATGGCACAAGGGCTAAAGCTCAGAATAAACTGGGCCTGCAAAAATGTTAAAGAAGGCAAGAGAGGAGAAGGGGCACTTAAAAAGTGTATGGTAAGAAAAATCAGTAAAGGGATGGAATGACTCTTCAGCTTGTGTAAATAGAATAATGAGATATAAGGGCAAGAATGGCAACAATAATTTAAGAGTTAATGTTTATTGATTATTTTTTAACGGGAAGGTGCTAAGCTAAGCATTTTATGTTTACTATTTTGTATGATGCTTAGAACAGCCTTGTGAAGCCAGTACTATTATCAGCCTTACTTTAGGCTCAGAAGAAACCGAGATTCATAGAGGATGTGTCCTTGTCTAGGTCACACAGCTAGCAGAGACACGGCCAGAGTCTGAGGGCAGCATTCTGGGGCCAGAGCTTGCCCTCTTAGGCACCAGGAAATAATTTACGTTTCAAACTCTCTTTGTTGCTACTATTACTGAAATCCTGTTACACATCTGAAAAGGGTACAAACAACTTGGCTAGGAGGAAAGCAAAATTTAAAATAGGCAAAGAGATTGTGTAGCTTTTCAAAATAAAATTGAGCCTTTTTGTTTTTTTTTTGGAGACGGAATCTAGCTCTGTCACCTGGGCAAAAGTATGCCATGGCATCAGCCTAGCTCACAGCAACCTCAAACTGCTGGGCTCGAGCAATTCTCCTGCCTCAGCCTCCTGAGTATCTGGGACTACATATGTGTGCCACCACGCCAGGCTAATTTTTCTATTTTTAGTAGAGATGGGGGTCTCGCTCTTGCTCAGGCTGGTCTTGAACCCCTGAGCTCAAGCAATCCTCCCACCTCGGCCTCCTAGAGTGCTAGGATTACAGGATTACATGAGCCACCACACCCAGACAAAATTGAGCCTCTTGCTACAGAAAAAGTATAGCCCAGAATAGAGAGGGAATTTATAGAACCAATGCCTCAACCACTGTTGAGACAGGAGAGGAGGCCACAGGGGTGCTGTTTCCCTTTGTACACAAACAAAATCTGTTGTGTCCTCGCCCACGTGGCCGTGGAAGGCCACCCCTTGGGATGTGTTTGCAGACACTCCAGAGTGCCAGTGTATGGCCTGAGGCACTCCCCATCTTCCTCATCCTTTGGATGCTGCTCCAGCTGACACTCGGGCCCACTGCAAGTTCGCACACAAAGTACCCCTCGCATCCCCACCAACCAAAATCATTGTCAATCCAAGGCTACTGCTACTAAGCTGCAGGAGGGAGTCAACTGTACTAAATGCTTAAGGACACCATAAGAAAACTACATTGCATGGAAATAAATTTAAAACTCAAAGTCAGGAATGACTTGCTTCCCTCAGAGGGCCCTCTGCTCTGGAGCAGTAGATAACAACATGGGCTCCAGGGTCAGATTCTAAATCTGAATCCTGGCCCTGCCACTGTGACTTCACGCCAGTTACTGCCAGCTCCAAGCCTCACTTTCTTCCTATCTATAATGGGGATAATAATGTTGCTTATACTTGACTGGGATATTGTAGGGATCTTATGAGATGATTTATCTGAAGCATTTATACGGCACTTACGTCTCATAGCAGTGCCTTGCACAAAGTAACCACTCAACAAATCTTAGTTATTTGTGTTATTTTCAGGTTTGGAGAGAACCATATCTCCAGACCTAGAGCTGCACTGTCCAGAGTGATAGCCAGTAGCCATGGAGCCACACATGCTACTGAGCACCTGAAGTGTGGCTAATCCACCAGGAGATGTGCCATGAGTTTAAAATATATACAAATATCAAATACTCCCACTCCCCAGCCTCACCCAAAGGAACTCCATCCCTTCAGCCTGTTTTAAAATAGATTACTTGGAACCTTAGTACATAAGGAATTTTGGGTGAGGAGGTAGACAGAGAAAGTGAACCAATTTTGAACAGTTACTCAAAAATAAAAAGAGAGTAGATTCCACAGTGTATTCAGTATGATAATAATCCCAGGCAAAATTCAATGGAGTATTTTTAAATAGACAGTAACCACACAGAAAGGAAATCATACTTTATTATGAGATGATTAGAGGTCATTA
>NW_012148952.1:4134227-4180758 GCF_000956105.1 Propithecus coquereli
TTACGTGTCTTTTTAGTGACTGTCCCATTCCAGGCCCTCTAAATCCACCTCATGTGCCCATACCCCAAATTAGTTAGGAGCAGCACCCATCTGCCAGTTCTGCGCTCCAGACCCTTGATCTCACCTCCCCTCGCTCCCCAGGGCAACTCCCTCACTGTGTGGCTCCTCACTTGAGTTCAGAAGGACCTGTTTTTCCTGGCTTTGACAACCCTCTGGATAAACATCAAAGCTCCCAGACATATTCTGATATCTGCCCTCTGCTAGGATCGCCACACCCTATAACATACACGGTCAAAATGTAGGTAACAAATGTCCATAATTATAAATGGTACAAGGAAAACACTGTGTAAAGCTGCATTAAAAAGTGTTAAATAATACTCAAAATAAGATTTGAAAAATAAGAAAATAAAGCTCCTTTAAGAAGTCTTACATCTGACAGGAAAAGAAAGCTAAGTATGTCGACTGCAGCAATGACACTGTACAGCGTTTTCCCCTCTGCTAAGGAGGAAAGAGAAATCAGGAGAAAAGTCTTAAGAGCCACCATGTCTTTTAAGCTTTAATTCCGCCCATGTAATTTGGAAGCTGAGTAAAAATAATAAATATTTTTTGTCTTTATAAAAGTTTACAGATTTTCAAGGATCTTTAACAAAGAATTATCACGATAGGAATTTTCTTCAAGGTCATGAAGAAAAGCCATGTGGCTTATATAAGCTATAACAACCAACAAGGAAACAGAAGTGCAGAAAGTCATTACAAGCTTTGAGGTTAAAGCTGCAAACTCCACACTGAGCCCTGCCACCTAAAGTTATTTTCCCTGGAAACAAGTTCTTATAAGAGCTCTTAGATTCCTGGGGCTGCCTTCCAACCCTTAAAACTGGAATAGTTGCCAAATTTAGTGGGGAAGAAATTAGACTAGTGAGTAAATTAGTAAATTAGTGTGGAGAAAAAAAAATCAGTATAATTTAGTAGGGACGGTACATGTTTTGTAAGCACATTAACTTTCAGGCCAGGGAAATGAATAGAGAACTGGCCCAGGTGTTAGAAGTTTAAGTCGTGGACCTTAGGTCTGCCAATTGACCAACACTGAGAATGTAGGCAAGTTTCAACTACTATAGGTCTCAATTTGCACATCTTGTCATAAAAATATTGGATTATGTCGGTCTTTTCTAACCTTCCCAGTTGGTAAGTATCGCCTGCTGTGTGATACAAATTTTCACATTTCCAGGCTGTATATTAGGTTTGCTGAATAAGAACTGCCAGGAGAGGAGCCCAGGAAGTAATATGTTTAGCAAATAGCATAGGTGATTTGTTTCACAAATGTTGTTGATAATTGCTGCTTAAATGATACTTAAATTCCCCTCAGTTCTAAAATCCCATTTGTTTAAACCTTAGTTGAAATAATAATTCCTCTTCACCTAAACAGATAAATGAAGAAAGATATTATTAAATCAACAAATAATTAGAGTTTATTTTATTGAAGTTTGTCTTAAAAATGATAAATATGATTATAAGTTTTATCTACTCTACCATACACTAAAGGGTCTCATCAATATGACAATATATACTAACTAATAACAACAAAAAATACAGGTATAGAATTTTGGGGAAATAAAGAACCTGTATCGTTCCCAATCCACTCTATTCCAATGAAATAAAACATTACAAATAATAAGAAAAGAGAGCATTACATTTACATAAATTTTCTTTAGAATGTAACTACATTTATATCAATGTTTCTCTATATTAATTAGTGCTTAATACAGTAAACTGGTGTTTAATATACCTATGAGATGAGAATAAATACATTCTATGACCCCACCTTCAAAAATGACAAATGGAAGCCAAAATTGGGTAACTCACCTACACAAGGTAGGCATCATCATGAGTGACACTGACAAAATTACAATTCCATTCACCCAACTCCTAAATCTATGTTTCTTCCTTCTTTATTCCATTTTATCAGAAAGTAATGACAATTACCTCTACTTATGCACATCTGATAGGTGTTCAAATGTGTTACCAGCAACAATATTTTTGATGTGTCCACTATAACTTAGGGCATATATTCTTCTCACTTAAAAGACTGGAACCAAATTGGGGCATGTAGCTATATATTAAAATACCAACCTCCTCAGCACAGCTAGCAGATATTAAATGCAGGCATACCTCACTTTATTACACTTCACTATGTTGCACTTCTCAGGTATCTCATTTTTTACAAACTGAAGGTTTGTGGCAACCCTGTGTCAAACAAGTCTATCAGCACCATTTTTCCAACAGCATGTGCTCACTTCATGTCTTTGTGTCACATTTTGATAATTCATGCAATATTTCACACTTTTTCATTATTGTTAGGTCTGTTATGGTGATCTGTGATCAGTGATCTTTATGTTACTATTCTAATTGTTTTAGAGTGCAACAAACCACACCCATATAAAACGGCAAACTTAATATGTGTTCTTAATGTGTGTTCTGACTGCTCCACCAACCAGCCATTCCGCCATTTCTCTCCCTCTCCTTGGGCCTCCTTATTCCTTGAGAAACAATAATATTGAAATTATGCCAATTAATAACCCTACAATGGCCTCTGAGTGTTGAAGTGAAAGGAAGAGTATTACACGTCACTTACTTTAAATCAAAAGCTAGAAATGATTCAGCATAGTGAGGAAAGCATGTTGAAAACCAAGACAGGCCAAAAGCTAGGCCTCTTGTGCCAAACAATTAGCCAAGTTGCAAAAGCAAAGGAAAAGTTCTTGAGGGAAATTAAAAGTGCTACTCCAGTGGACACATGAATGATAACAAAGTGAAACAGCCTTATTGCTGATATGGAGAAAGTTTCAGTTGTTTGGATAGAAGATCAAACCAACCACAACACTCCCTTAAGCCAAAGACTAATCCAGAGCAAGGCCCAATTCTATGAAGGCTGAGAGTGAGGAAGCTGCAGAAGAAAAGTTTGAAGCTAGCAGAGGTTGGTTCATGAGGTTTAAGGAAAGAAGCTATTTCCATAACATAAAAGTGCAAGATAAAGCAGCAAGTGCTGATATAGAAACTGGAACAAATTTTCCGGAAGATCTAGCTAAGATCATTGCTGAAGGTGGATACACTAAACAAAAGGTTTTCAATATAGATGAAACAGCCTTATAGTGAAAGAAGATGCATGTAGGACTTTCTTACTAGAGGGGCTGGCTTCAAAATTTCAAAGAGCAGGCTGACTCTTTGTTAGGGGCTAATGCAGCTGGTGATGTTAAGTTGAAGCCAATGCTCATTTACCATTCTGAAAATCCTAGATCCCTTAAGAACTATGCTAAATCTACTCTACCTATGCTTTCTAAAGGGAATGGCAAAGCTTGGATGTCAGCACATCTGTTTACAACATGCTTTACTGAATATTTTAATTCAACTTTTGAGACCTACTACTCAGAAAAAAGATTCATGTCAAAATATCACTGCTCATTGACAGTACCTATTCACCCAAGAGCTACGATGGAGATGTACAAGGAGGTTAACCTTGTTTTCAAGCTTGCTAGCATGACATCCACTCTGCAGCCCATAGATCAAGGAGTAATTTTGACTTTCGAATCTTTTTAAGAAATACACTGTGTAAGACTATAGCTGCCATAGACAGTGATTCCTCAGATGGATCTGAGAAAAGTAATTTGAAAAACCTTCTAGAAAGGATTCAGCATTCTAGCTTCCACTAAGAACATTTGTAATTGATGGAAGGAGATCCAAATAGCAACATTAACAGAAGTTTGGAAGAAGCAGATCCCAACCCTCATGGATGACATTGGGGGTTTCAAGACTTCAGTGGAGGAAGTAACTGCAGATGTGGCAGAAATAGCAACAGAAATAGAATTAGAAGTAGAGACCGAAGATACAACCGAATTGCTGCAATCTCCTGAAAAACTTGCACAGATGAGGAGTCGTTTCTTATGGATGAGTGATGAAAGTGGTTTCTTGAAGTGGAAGCTACCCCTGGTGAAGGTGCTGTGAACATGGTCAAAATGACAACACAGGATTTAGAAGATTACATAAACTTAGTTGATAAAGCAATGGCAGGGTTTCAGAGGATTGACTCCAATTTTGAAAAAAGTTCTACTGTGGGTGAAATGCTATCAAACAGCATCACATGCTACCGAGAAATCTTTTTGTGAAAGGAAGAGTCCATCCATGGGCCAAACTTCACTGTTGTCTTTCTTTGAGGAGTTGCCACAGCCACCCCAACTTTCAGCAACCACCACCCTGATTATTCACCAGCCATTAACGTGGAGGCAACAAACTCCACCAGCAAAAAAGATTAAAACTCTCTAAAGGCTCAGATAATCATTAGCATTTTTTATCTATAAAGTATTTTTGCATTAAAGTATGCAAATTGCTTTTTAAGACATAACAGGCCACTTAATAGACTACAGTATAGTGTAAGCATAATTTTATATGCACCGGGAAACCAAAAAATTTATGCAACTTGCTTCTTCACAATATTCACTTTATTGCAATGGTCTGGAACTCAACCCACCACATCTTTAGGTATGCCTGTACCAACTGAGAGTTATAGAGAATAAAGGCAATATGACCATGAGAAAAAGCAGAGTTACATGAAACTAGGTTGTGCGGACAACTTTTCCTTAGCAAAACGCCAGAACAACAAAATTACTGTTTAAAAAAAACCTTCATAATAATAGAAAATTGTGTTTTTATTTACTCATCATTTTCACACTCTAAAATACTATGAACAAATTTTAATCTCCTAAGAGCACACATGTTCCATTTAGCTCCCTTTGCTTAATTCTCAGGGATTTAAACAAAAAGAAAGTTTAGTTACCTTGAGATCAATAGGAGATGATTCATCTATAGATGCAGTAGAATTTCCAGAATATCAGCTCTACAGGCCAAAAACTGCAGCAAGATCATTTTGTTTCACACCTCAAGAGTTTCCGCAGCAGAAGCCAATCTGTTATATATTTATCTCTCTACTCTTAATAAATTCTTAGAGGAACCCACATATCAATATCTCAGCACCTCTGCAACATCCATTTGATTCAAGGAAATGTAAAAAATTTCCAAAAAGGGAGTGTACTCACTTTCTAAACAAAATGATTTTTTGCTTTCATAGGTTGGCTACAATAATTGCCTTCTGGTGTATTAACACCAGAAGGAAATACCTAAACTCCTTTATGTGGGAAGTCAATTTTAGTCAAAGATGTGGCTATTTTATTGTTTCATATATTAATAGTAGAAATAGCAGTTCCTGATTATAACTGAAAAACCAGCAGATCACTCACTATATACAATTATTATAGTTATATTTTTCATGTCTTTGTGTGTCCAATGGGAGACAAAACTTCAGGAGTCTGTCATATTTCAACACATTTTGTGATCAGAGATATTGACAACTGTTGTTCCGGATTATCTGTTCAAGGATGTTTGCATAGCAAATAGCCTTGGAAGAGAGATACAATGTTACTCTCTGAGCCCAAGATTGTGCAGGTTTACTCCCAGCCCCCTTATAGGAGATTGGGGTTTCTAAAGCTCACTGTCCCTCTCTTGTCACTCAATCCATTATATGTGCAAGCATCATGTGGTCTTCATTTTGTTTTACTGTTGGAACTGGGGCTCACAAAACTGGTATAAATGATGATACTTCGGCTATTGAGATTGTTGCGAGTAATAAACTGCCCTTTGTCTCTGATCAGGAAGTCTCACAGCTTCTGCCAGAAATGATGAAACAGTGGGAGGCTAACATGTTAGCTCACAAGTAGGGCAATATCTTAGACCCTTTATAGTTCTTGATATGTGTATGTAACAGTTATTCATGTATGAGCTTACAAACAGCTCTTCCTACAATGGCTTTGCATAATTCCTTTAGAATTGCTTGTTTCTTAACTCTCTATTTGTGTTCTAAGAAATCCTAGAGAGTCATTTTATGACTGTCCATTTCAATTAAGCAGCTTAGCTCTGGAAAATTCTTTGAAAAAGTCAAAACTTTAGCCACGTATTCTATTATACCTATTTCAAAAGCTTCACCTATTACAATTTTTCTGTATCAAATTGTTGCATCAAAACATCTCTTAATTGTAGTTTGTGGACTTCTTACAATAAAATCATCTAGGATATTCTGAATGGGATGCTGATATATGAATTCTTAGTACAGTACCAAATCTGTTATCAGCCAATTCTGAATGCACACCATAGTTTCAGGATTCATAAAGCAGTGCCTTAATCTCAAGTAGATGTTAACTGATAAAGGGTGTAAGGAGTGAGCCCTCATCTGCACCCCGTACCATATGCAAGGCAGTAAAGTGTCCAGGACAGTGCCTGGGCCATGCTCTAGTAATGGCTGTTAACTATTTTTAATTTTTCCTCTTCTCAGAGGGAATTGATCATATAATCTTATTACTGAAAGAAACTTAGCTGTTGGATCATATCCTAACTTCCTAATTTTCCAGACAAAGAAACTAAAGTATTTTCATTTTAACAGAAATTTTAAATGCCATATTTCTTTCCTCTTCTAGGCTGCTTATTGTTTAATCTTGCATTTGAAAAACTACTTTCTACACACTGGGACAATAACATTCATCATATTACATTCATATAATTTTTTGTGTGTTTCTCTCTCAAAATTGATTTTGCCCACCTGATATTTAGATGTCAGATGATTTGTTCCTCTCTCTGTCCTCAATATTTTGCATAGTGTCTAGCCTATGTCAGGGCCTCAATAAATGTGTGAAAGCACATTAAAAAATCTTTAGTGCCTCCCACCCCCCGAAAGATACTTTGTGCTTACTGACTGCTTGCTATGTGTCAGGCACTATGCTATGATTTTTTTCCCCTTTAAATATGTATCATCACATGTAATCCTGACAACTGTATTGTTATCGCCATTTTAGAGATGAGAACATTGGAAACTTAGACAGGCTGTGTGACTTGCCCAATATCATACAACTAGGAAACAGAGGAGCTGACACTCAACCCTGGCAATCCCCATTTCAGAGCCTATGCTCTTAATTATTGACTTACTGGACCTCCATATTTGAACTTCATATGGTAGCACATAATCCATATAGTCACAAGGACTACCTTCTTGTTTAATTTTAATAAACCCCAGGTATTCATTTATTTCTCAGAAGAAAGAAAAGAGATTTGGGTAGGCAGAATAATGTCCCTCGAAAATGTCCACATCTTACTCCCTGGAACTTTTGAATTTGTTGGGTTACCTGGCAATGGGGAATTAAGGTTGCAGATGGAATGAATGTTGTTAACAATTTGATCTTCAGATAAGGAGACTGTCCTGTCCTGGATTATCTGGGTGGGCCCAATGCAATCTCAAGGGTGTTTATAAATGGAAGAGGGAGGCGGAAGAGTTATATTCTGAAGGAGATTTGAAGATGCTGCACTGTTGACTTTGACGATAGAGAAAGAAATCATGAGCCAAAGAATAAGGGACCCTCTAAAGCTTGGACAGGCAAGGAATAGATGCTTCCCCAGAGCTTCCAGAAGAAACAAAACCCAGCCAACACCCTCACTTTGACCCAGGGAGGCCCATTTTGGACTTCTGCTCTCCATAAGTGTAAGATAAAGAATTTGTGTTGTTTTAAGCCATAAGTTAGTGGCAAATAGTTGCAACAGCAATAGCAAACCAATACGTACATATAATAGAAAATAATGCCCGTAGAAGAGACAGCTAGCTGCCCCTCAAAGATTTGTGCTTCCTTTCCAAAGTGTTAAGTTCTTGCTGGAAAGTGGTGGCCCAACCAGGGGACACATTTTGCAAGAACTGTTAGCATCCCTACCCTCACTCCTCTGTGTTGAGACTGGACTACAATGACTAGTCTCCTCAGTAGACTATGGAAGTGCATCAGTTCTGAGACAAGACATGCAAGTTCTGGCCCATAGTTGTCAGCTTTCTGCTGCCTGGGTGATACAAGGCTAGCTTCTAATCACCAAATGGAAACTCATGCACAGAAAGCT
The DNA here is from genome assembly GCF_000956105.1 of Propithecus coquereli. Taxonomy (NCBI): domain Eukaryota; kingdom Metazoa; phylum Chordata; class Mammalia; order Primates; family Indriidae; genus Propithecus; species Propithecus coquereli. The sequence goes on from NW_012148952.1 coordinate 4,142,196, forward strand.
TAACTAACTTGCCCAAGGCCACACTGGGTGGCCCAAATGAGTGTAAGGGAGAATGGAAAAAGTTCATTCTGGATATGTAGGGAAGGGCTAGCTCATACATGAATTTGTGAATAATGTTAAAAAGTTTGAGTTCAGGAGAAATCTCTAAAGTCATTTTGCATGGGAATGATATACGCAGATAATCTTTCTTGTAAGATTGCTTTGGCAGGAGTGTCTAGAAGAAAACTACAGCTAATAATTACTAGGTGTTTATTATATAAGGCTGTTCTAAGTGGTGTGTGTGTATGTGTGTGTGTGTGCATGTGTGTTCATTTAATCCTCACGGCACCCCTATGAGCAAGGGATTATCATTATGTTCATTTGACAGGTGAGGAAACTAAAGGCAAAAGAGATTAATTAACTCGTCCAAGGTTACACGGCTTGTAAATGAAAGAGTGAGGATCTGGACAGAGGCATTCTGTCTGCAAAGCCCACGTGCTGAACCACATAAATCATGACCCTTCTATTTAAAAGAGGCATGAGTTGAAGGAGGGAAATCAGGAAACTATAATCGTAGCACATATGAGAAATAGTGCTAGAAGTGGAGATAGTGGAAATAAATAAATAGAATAACCACATTATATTTGGAGGTAGAATTAACAGAATTTGGTGACACATTGAATGTGGGCAAAGTGATAAAGAACAGGGAATTACACTGGACATTTCCTAGGTTTCTAGCATAAGCACTTGGCAGGCAGAGAGAGGATTTCCTGAATTTTAGAACAGTGAAGAAGCGTCTGATACAGGTGTGGGGAAGATGATGAAGAGTCCAATACAAGGAAAACTGAATTTAAAATGCCTATAGATTATTCAAACAGAAATAGCTATCTCCAGAACTGAGTTCCAAACTTAGAAAGAATTGGTATAACTTAAATAAAGGTCACCAAGAGACACAAACATAATTAAAATCTTAGAAAAGCAGATTTTTAGGAGGAATAAATTCAAAAGATCTATTGTACATCTGGTGACTATAGTTAATAAAAATATACCATATATTTGAAAATTGCTAATAGAGTATCTTTTAAGTGTTCTCACCAAAAAAAAAAAAAAAATGACAAGTATATGGTATGAGGTAATATATATATTATATAGCTTGCTTTAGACATTCCTCAATGTATGCATATATCCAAACATCATGTTGTACATCATAAATACAGTTTTACTTGTATGTAAACATTTACTTTCAAAAAAGAAAAACAGATCTTAGAAGAATAAAATGAGCTACAAGTATATATCCCCATGGAGACACACAGAATCTTGGAATTAGAAGTGGCATCACAGTTCAGCTGGTCTTCTGGCCTTTCTCTTGACATAGGAATCGATCCCATCCCCAGTGCCTGAGAAAATGGCCAGAAGACACAAGCAGCCATTTCACTATTCATAAGTACATGGTGATCTTACTAAGTAACTGTTCCCTCTTGAGAACAGAACCTGATGAAAAATTTAAACTAGAACATGGAAAAATGCAAAATATAAGAATAAGCTGGTGACAATGTTCTGAAACTTTTCTGCAGGAAGGTTTGGGCAGTAAGTGGATATTTCTTCTATCTCCTACTTGCCAGTGCGTTCACATACTCAACGGGGCTGGAGAAATAGGTTTGGAAGCAATAACTTTGTTTCAGAAATTGCACTGCCAAGAGGAACCTCATTACCTCTTGGCTTGATGTTTGAGAAAAATCCAGTCCACCTGACAAAATGAAGTTGAGCGAGACACTCAACTAAAGATTGTAAATGCGGTAGTCCCGGCGTGTTTTTCCAGTGCAATCTCTACTCTGATAAAAGGAACTTAACTGTTCTTTAATGAAGTGCAGGTGTATGTGAACAATGGAATGAAGAGGAACATTGTCCCAAAGTGAAAAGAAATACCTAAGACTAAATGGTAAGACTATATGCAGGGGTTTATATTCTTTTGTTCAAGAAATATGTATTATGTTCATATCTACTTTTTGCCAGACAATGTGCTAACTGCTGTGAAGTCTACCACAATTACTAAAACTCTTTCTCCTCTCAAGATTTATACAAAATGAAAGAAGACTGGAGGGAAAAGAAATTTAAAAAAAATGGATGATGAGAAAGAGAAAATATATAATATATAAAAGAAATGGAAGGAAAATAAGGTTGAGGGAGAAAAAAGAGAAGGACAATGAAGGAAGAAGAGAAAGAAGAGTTGTTTACAGTTTTCACATACGTCAGGCCTATATTATGTTTCATTGATTTCAATAAATCCTTAAAGCAGCGTGTCTCATTCTTTCAACACATACTCACTGAATGTCATTGTTGCTGAAGTCCTCTAGAAAGCCTATAATGAGAATTTGGGTGCTAATACTTAATTGGGAAGGTGCAAGGCCTGGAGACAGAGACAGTGACAGTGAGGAAACAACAGGAACAAAGCAAAGAAATGCTGAAGCAACGCTGTGTGATGTGCTATTGGGCAGACTACCATTTCACGTCAAACCACACAGACATACAGCAAACACTCCGCAGATCTGTTTTTCCGGCAAACAGGATCTCTCTGGAAGGACTGCAAGAAGAAACTGCATGCGGGAACAATCTACAGGTGCACTGAGGATGGCCTGGCTCCCTCCCAAATCTTGTTTTCCATGGGTCAAGGTTCACTCCATAGTGAGGCAAGTCCCCCACACTTCCAGGTTGTACCTTCCTGATTGCAGCATTCAGCCGCTCAGCTGCCATGCAGGAAGCCAGATCCCATGTACCACAACATGGTGTTTCATCCAAGTCTGCAAGTGGACTGGCAACATCTTTATAGTCTAGGAGGGGAAATGAAATGGTTAAACCATAGAGCATGAATAAAGAAAAAGAAAGAAGGCGGAAAGAGGAATATGAGAAGGTACATAAAGCTTGAATTCAATATGAGCATCTTTTATGGGCCAAATAATATGCCAAGTGCTGGAGAGATGAAAGTAGATAATACAGATCTGGTCCCTGACCTCACAGACTTGCACACAGCAGCCTGACGGGTGATGCACACACACACACACATACACACACACACAAATGATTACAATGCAGCGAGATAAAACATTATAGGATCTAAGGAGTGGATATACTTTTGTCACCTCAAAGCATTCCCAGATGAGACAATTTCTAAGTAGTAGTTATCCAGGTGACAGATTAGAGCTGGGGGTAAGTGAGTGAGGGGGGAGGAACACGAAAGTGACCTTAGGATAGTGGGCAGAGGGCAGAGAGAGACAGGCTCCAAAGGCACAGACTGCAAAAGATGTTCAGTATTATTGGAGCTCAGAGCCTTGGACAGGAATGGAGGAGTTAACAGTTCAGTTCCTGCAAACTCATGGTCTGATCATCATAAGGCTTATGATCACAGCCTACCATTCCACCTCTCTACCCTAAGTCCTTTCCTTCATCCACCACCCTGTATTCATGTCCAACTCGATTATCAGTTTTACTCCAACTATGTTCTATGACTTTCCACTTACTCACCTGGCTTGCTTCACCTGGGATTCTGTTCCAGTTGCATGAACACCTTCTTTTAAGACCTTCTTTTAAGACCCAGGTAAAATCTTTCTTCTCCACAAACCCTCACACCCCAATGGTTTAATCCCTTCTTCCCTAAAATTTCCATTTCTCTGAAGGAACTTATTTCTGTAGTTATTTTTTAACTGCTAAAGAAATCGAAAGTAAAATTGATGGAAATGAACAATTAGAAACCATTCATAGGTTTATGATCAGTTTTCTCTGGAGAACAACAGATGGAAATATTTAACTCTGGAAATTATTTAGAAATCAATCAGCATTGTCACGGGCCAAGACCCCGGGGCAAAGCTACCTTTCAGCTCAAGCTGATCTCTCTGCTCCCCACAAGTTATTTTCTCCTTTGCCTTCCTCCTACTCTTTCCCCACAGACCATCTCCATCACTCCACGATTCTCACATCTCCTGTTTTACCTGATCACATTCCGGGCCCTCTGGACCACCTGGCTTTGGCATGAAGTGCGGACATACACATAACAAATCATTCTGGTTCAGTCAATAGTAAAACAATTCCTTTCTCTATGCTATCCAAAAAGCAAGAAGAATTCAACAACATTTCCATTTTCCATATTTGAGGAGCTTCCATTTCCAGAAGCATTTGCCATTTGCCTTTATTGTAATGGGCGCTGGCACTTGGGAATACAAAGAAGGATTCCGAACACAATCTTCAAGGGCCTCTACAGCCTACTGAGTGACAAAGGCAATGATAATAATGACTAGAAATCAGGCAGAAAGTGATGTGCTACCGGAGTGTGGACTTAGTGTTACAGGGTTAGGAAAGCTGGAGTATTACTGTTAAAACCATTGGGAAAACCCAAATTCATATCTAGATCTAGGTCCTTGAAAATCTTCTTCCTCCATGATGTCACATGCTTTGACTTCAGTAACACACAGTATTGAATTATCAATTTAGTTATGTTAATTCTGAAGAAATATATAACACATTGTACAAAGAAGAACATGTGCTCTTCCTGTTTAGGATATCACATTAAGAAGGACCCACACATCATCCAAAAAGGCTGTTTTTCCACAAGCCATTTATTTTTCCCAAGGGTAACCACTGCACAATGCTAGGCTTTCTCCTCAAATACCCTGCTTCTCTCATTTATCCAGGGCAGCTCTCTTCTGCTCTTGTTTAAATAATATGAATTATACCATGAGCTAAATAAATCAGGAAAAGTTTAATGTCAAGAACAGCCTGATAATTTAATGAATGCTTAAAGTAGGATCTCTTCAATATTTTTCTAAGCACAGTAATTCAATAAACATTTTCTATATCACACTAAGATGTTTGTTACAGTTGATTAAAAAAATCACTAAACTGAGATACAAATGCAATAAAACAGAACCAATAGAAATCAATCTCAATTTAGACTTCTTGTGACCTAGTTGCCTCTAAGTATCTACTGTTCTTTTTCTTCTTTTCTAAACTTTTTCAGCTTTATACTTTTAGAGAGAATATTTAAACTATATTCATATATGACCTATGTTTGCCTCTGCAAAAATGAAGGGATTAAAAAATGAGATATACATTGTTATGTTCACCAACTCTCCTGGGTCATTCCATTTACAGACAACAATTTTGGAAATAAGATTTCCTGCACCCAGCCTGTGGCGGTGTGACATTCTAAGTCTCCTTCTCACTGGAGAAGGAGATGGAGTCCACACTAGAGATCTGGAGCATCTGTGAATCTAGGATCCTCTATCTATAACCTACGGACAACTGGGTTTTCAAATCCCAAACTCTATCCTAGATAGTTTGTAGGTTCAGATGGAACAGAAAGATCCCCAAGGGTTTGACTTAGTAAGTTTCCTCCTCCTTCTTCTTCCTTCCCTTCTTCCTCTTCTCCCTCTTCTTCTTTCTTTTCTCCTCCTGCTCCTTCTTCTCCTTCTTTCCTCCTCCTTGATAAAAACAGGAGCAACCAGCTGCCTCCATTCACCTCCTCACCTGCTTCTCTTCCCTGCCTCCCCTTTCTGTCTCCAGTTACGGCACGTGAAGAGTCCAGAGACCTGCCTGTTGATAACGACCTTCTGCTACCCTTTGCTGACTTTCTCCTACACCCATGATTCCAATAATTGAAGATGTTTCCAAGATAGAAAGATTATAAGCCTAGAGCCCTATCTCTCTTGGCCTCATATGAACTGTCATCCAATACCCTGCTGTTAATTAGTAAAGGTTATTTTATTCAGTTATCTCTGCCTCTCTGTTAGCAGAAAGCAAGAGAAAATGTTGTAACCCCATTTAAACAGTCTCGTTTCTCCACTAAGGTTCGATACTAAGGGAAGTTCCTTGTGCACTACTTTCCTGACACCTTATTCTCACACTCAAATGAGTTTATTGACTTTAATACCAGTTTCTAAAGACAGGTAAAGGACATTTCTAGTCTCTCAAATAATGGTGGAATATCTCCTTCAATTGCCCCTAAGAAATCTGTTCAGAATGTAAATTATTTTATTTCATGTCTCAAAAACTTCTTAGGTAATCAGATACATTTGCAAATGGACATGACTACTCATGAGAATTTTCTTATCAAACTAACATTTTTACATTCTTATATACAGCTAAAGATACAGGATTTCTTCTCTGCTTAAAAGCCCACAGTAGGGAAATAAAGGCTGCAGTGGGCACTCAAATCCTCAAAAAGAAGGTCTTACTCCACGATATCACAGAAGACCTACTTTTCCAGTGTCATGGTTACATTTTTATTTCCTTAGATCTCCTCAAACCAGTGCACAGACTGCCACTGAACACAAACCTCGTTGTTCCTCTCCATGTGTTCTCCCTGTGTAGAATATGCTTTGCTATTGACCTGTAAACTCACTTCAAGCATTACTTTCTCTATGAAGATTACTCTTGGGCATCATTACATGGTTTGAACCATTTTGTATATGAAGTGATCACAAGACTTAAGACACTATAGCATAATCATTAGTTCAATTGCTATTCCAATTAAAAGGCTATAAATTACCAGGGGCAGCTTCATGACAGGAGTGCTTAGTGCATAGACTACATCACAGCTGGTACGTACATAAACTATTTTTGAAAAAAAAAAGGAATGTTTGATTGTCATCCATTTTTACTCACTAAATCAATATATTTAAAATCAAGTTAATGAATTAGAAGATGGATACAATATTTAATTGGTTTATCAAAGTTCTGTCCAACTCAGAATTAAAACCCAGAACACAAAACACATTATGTCTCCCTATGTATACTATAATACTTAGCATTCCAGGACATGTTCCCTTATCTGCTCATGTCCTCTCTTAATGACAGCTCTGGGCAGAGTATGATAAAGACATTCTTAACGGGGTAGAGGGGGCAACTAATGAATTTAACAATTCAAAGCTAAACTGTGCCCCATTCTTAACATAGCTGTGTCCATGTGATGCCAGATAATGAATCTGAAATATATACTTTAAAAAAAAATACAAGCAGTGTTCTACTCAAATACAATGACCCTGATACCTTTTCCTGAATTTTTAACTTAGTTTGTTGTTTTTTATTTTTCTTTTGCTTCACAATATGAATCCATTCTACTTCCATGTCGTTTAACTCCATACTTGTTGTTACCCCAGTCTCTAGGCTACGTTATCATAAAGGGAATAAATATTCCCTGCATTTTATTAGATTTTGAAGTTGTCTTCCTTGTTTCATGTCCTATTTTCTGAATTCAGGTTAAGTGGTTTTAATCACATTTGAGAAAAGGGCAAGAAGAAAGTAGATTTACCACAACCAAGCTTTTGGATTTACAAGTAAGCATCACTTTTGCTGATGCTTCTGAATTATAAAAGAGAAACACAATTCTCTTTAAAATAATAACTGTTAAACAAAAATGATAAATAGTCCCCTATATCTGCACTCACAATTCTATGGGGTTGGCTAATATTACTGGTAATATTTCTCACCTTGATTGTTACATTACTATTTTGGCTACATTTAAAATATCACACAGACATTGAACAACAGTGTCAGGTACATATGCCACAAGTGTCATTATGCTTGTCCAGTCAACATCATGAATTGGGGTCAAATGGTGAATGGGATATCACCGAAGGTAAGGCATCAACAGAACATCAATGTCAGGATTCAGCCTAGGCCAGGAGATTTGGAGGCCCTTGGGAGGGAATTAGTATTCTTTTTTTTTTTTTTTTTTCAATTCTGGCATCTAGAAATTCTATTGTATTCTATTGTGTGAATGATCTATAGAAATGAAGCTTTTTCCCCCCACAAGATCATAAATTCCTATAAGATCAAGTTCTTGAAATGCAAAGCAGTTAACTCACAGGAATGGTGGGATTTTGCTGGGAAGAAAATTCAAGCAATTACACTCCAGAGAATGAACAGAGTGATCCATGAGTCTAAAATTAACCTTAGGAGAAAATCAATTGTCACTGAGAAAGGCATTTCTAAAACCAGTGCTATTAAAATGCTTTCTACCTCCAAAATATCTAACATCATCATCATCATAATAAAAAGCTGATGTTCACAGAAACCGAAATGCAAAGAATGTTACCAATTTTGGCCTTTGTTATTGTATTAGCAGAAATGTTAGAAATATTTAAATTTGGCCAAATTAATTGGGCATACACTCACTGGTCCCTTACAATAGGAATTAAATTGTTCTCTTGCTTTTAATGCAGGCCAAGAGGAAACTCTCATTGTCAAAGTATATCTATAAATGACAACAGTAAGAAATGAAAGCATTTATAAGAAAGGAAAGAAATGGATTAGCAATCCGGCTGGTTCACTTCCACAAGAGAGCAAAAACCGCCTTTGATAACAACGACAAAGGTAAGTAGTATGCTATCCCATGACTTTAAGGTGGCTGTGCTATATTGCTATATTATCCAACATAGTTTTACTCACTACATTCAGCTTCGTACAAGAACACATGGTCACACTACACAAAGGTGTATTTACATCTTGGCCCCACATCTACCTCCCCCTACCAAGAACTGGGCTATCAGACTTAGGACTCCCTAAGTACTTTCTGTTTCCCTGTGAACACAGGCATTACTTTTGAGGTGTGCCTTGGCCTAAGACATTTTCCTCTTCTTTAGATGCTTGGAGCAGATTGTAGGAGGGCTTAATAGGCTGTTAAATCTGCAATTAACACCCATTCCTTATTTGCCCGCCCCTCACCATGGAGCTTCTAATTCTTTCCCAACTCTAGAACAGGTTCTTTCTACTTTCTAATTACAATCTTCCTGCCTGGTATATTTCCATTTCAAAAGCTGGAAAGTTTAACATTGAGGAAAAGAAAGTTTAGAAATAAGTGATCCATAAGGAAAGCTATTTTTACAAAAGAAACTTTGGAAAGATGAAAATTTCAATAGAAGATTAAAAGTTGAAGCTGAAAATAAGCAGGTCATAATACATCAATTCTATAAAAATGTTTATTTATTGCTGATTCCTGAAGACCCTAGAACTGTAGACCATAGTAAAAGGGGAGAAGAGAGGAACCAGGATGGAAAGATCACCAAGGTTTGAAAGCGTAATCTGAAGGTTTCTACCTAAATTCTGTTTCTCCAAGTTCAGAGGCATAAGCATAGTCATATTTTATCCAGAAACAGAAAGTGTATAAGTTGTCATTTTCCAAAAGTGAAGTTAGAGAAAGAAGAAAATTTAACTATTACTTTTTAAAATAATTTTATCCCTGTAAATGTATCCCTTTAACTTAAATTGTTGAAGTAAAATGCTAAGGACTCCGTAAAGATTATCCCATGAGGTGCATTATTTGAGGCTATGGTCATAGATGCCTCTGGAACTCTAGGAAACCATGTCACAAAAAAGGTACCCAGCATGAAAAGCTTTACAGAATAAAACAGATGCTATTGCCATGGCAAGAAAACTTGCATCTTGCCTTCCTAACCAAAGGCCATGGTAGAAATGTGTACTCACACCTGGCAAGCCCAAGGAAACATCCCCCTTTACCACTTCTGCAGGAGGCACTGCATGTGTTCTCCAATGTGGCTGGAACAGGCCACACATTCTTCTAGAGTGGAAGCATTGTTGTCCACTCCTGACTTTCAGTCAATCGACTTAAATAAATCTGAGCGTTTCCCAATCTCTCTATGCTATCACCGTCCCAAACTCTGAAACAAACGGACGCTGCTGAGGCTTGCCTGCCCACTGGAAAGCTTAACATGGAGGAAGTTGCTGCTTCCTCCTTCTTTTCCTCCTCCTCCTCTTCCTCATCCTTCTTCTTCAGAAAAATTAAAATTTGACAATAAAACAGTGGATCCCCTGATATTTAAAATGGATACGTCTGTAGAAATTCCCACATCCACAAATTCACGTACAAAAAAATCCTTTGAGAAAACACACACACAAAAAGAATGCTATCCGTTCATTACTAACTAACAGGCTCGCTCCAGTACATCAGACCCCTGGCTCATAGCATTTGTTTGTGCTGCACACCTTAGGTACATTTTCTCATTTAACTTTCACAGAGACTCTTTGGAGACAGATGTTATTATTTTTACTACTTTTTTTTTAACTGTCCCAACAAACTAAAAGTAGAACTTAAGGGTGGTTTGCAAATGATCGACAGAACAAATATTAAATCTGTGAATGCTAAGTGTCTGTTACATCACGAAGACTACTAGGAGAGCTGGAGGTAGTTTTCCTTCCAACCAGCAGCACCATCTGCCTCAGAACCGGCCGCCTACCTTCCTTGGCTCTCAGTGTGGCAGCCGCTGGTCTGCTCTGGGCACAGTACACCTCCCGGGTCTGGATCCCACCGCCACACGCGGGTCCTGTCACATGCCAGTGGGGGTCGTGCTGCTCGAGGAGGAGAGAGACTTGGCATTCTTTCCATTCAGATGTTCTCCAGGAATACCTGTGTGGTTTGATTTATTTAAAAGAAGAAGAAGAAGTAAGGAAAATATACAATTCTATTAAAAACTTAAAGTCATGACTCAAGTGACAATCTCTCTTTCTAGCACCAAATCTTTGCCTGTGAATAAAGAAGTCTACTAGTTTTGAATTACTAAATCCCTTTTATTTCCTAGAAAAACCCTCAGCAGCCCATGATGGTACTAGATAGGACAGGATGACCAGATTGAAGGAAGGTAATATGGATAAACAGTGGATGTGTCTAGCCTTGAAGCTGGAAGACAGTGAAGGATTAGAGGAAGGAGTTGGAAACCCAAGGAGTTTAATTCACGGCAGCTGAACACGTCATGGGGTTTCACTTCACAGACTTCCAGATGACTTTGTGTGAAAGTTGGCCTTCCATAATAGCGTATCTGCAGTAGGATAGTGTATGAATGTGTGAAGTTGTAAATATATTATTTTACATAGACAGCGATGACCTCCAACTTTTCAATCTTCTTGATATAGAAAACTTTCTGTCCATTTGACTCCTTGCCATTGGGATAAAAGTATACATATTAAAATGGTTCAACACTGTGACGCTATATTTAATTGATTAATACATTTTAACATAAGTATCCATGCTGTTATTTATCTGACTTAGGAATACATCTTCCTGATTTATAACTAGTTAAGAAATACTCTAATACACAGAGATACATACACACACACACACACACACACACACACAAATAAAGGGGGAAAACACGATGAAGTTTGTATATATGTTACAGAAAACAAAACAATTTTCATACCACTGAGTTCATACCTGCAGAATTATTTCAGACATAATTTCCTTTTGTGCATGATTACAGCATTCCTTAAGCTCACAGCATTGATGTAACTCTACAGCATTCACATAAATACCAAGAGAGTCATTAACTTCTGGAACAACAAATAAAACTTCAGAACATTCTCATACCTGCTGTTCCCATTTCATATTTAAAGAAAAAAAAATCTCTCAGTATTGCGATTATTTAAAAGAAAAAGAAAAAGCAGCAATAAAAATAATCATATGTCACCAAGACCCTAGCTTTATAGAAACTAGAGTAAAATTGAAATCAAGTAATAGATGCCAAAATAAGAAAGCAAATCTCGAAGAAACCTAATAGTGACTAAATCCCTCACAATGAATGTCATCATTTTAAAAAGCTCGCAAGCTAAGAATCAGCTGAGAATCATTAGTCTCATGAAAAGCCCATTGTAGAAAAAGGATTTGGACAATCCTTTGGGGTTTGTTGTAACACGATTTTCCTCCCTCAGCTTCACTACTTAATTTTCATGTGGCTTTTTTTTTCCAGGCTTAAAAATTAGTCAGTGGGCCAGGCAGGAGTTTGGAGTGAAGAGTTCAGGTGCTGCTCATGCCAGGAGAATGTAGACAACAATACATTTCTAATTCCTGAATATGAGAGATGTCTAGAAGTTCAATTCTCCCCAGAGACAGAGTTCTTTTCCAGAGCTGAGGCTCCGAATCCCTTTCTTCTCCCACCACTCTATTCTCCACAGTCATTTAAACAGAAGGCTTGGCCCTCCAGTTTCTGAGTCTCAGGGCACAAGTAGCTCTGTATTCCATGGCAAAATACTATGAAGTAGGGGCATACTGGGGTGGATGGTTACCAAGTACTCCTTTCAAACCCTCTTCTTCCAAGGGCTCCCTAAGAGAAGAGCTCTCCTGCTATTCAGGAGAGGGGTCAGATAGAATAGCTGACTCAGAGACTCCTATGATATAGTTACAAAATAAGATAGGCAAGAGGGGGTGGCATAGACGACAGGATGCTTTACAGTCAAGCTGACCTGGTTTGAAGCTGAACCTCACCTCTTTGTAGCCATGAGACTTTGGCCCAGGTCAGTTTTCCCACCTGTGCAATTGAGATAATAATACCAAACACTGAACCTGCCATATACCAAATGTTCAAAAAATTTCAATTCCCCTTCTGTTTATGTCCTTCTACATGTGCCCTTTGTCCACACAGACAAAAGACACACACAACATTTTATCAATGAGGATTTCATTGACTTCATCAAAAGTCCTAATATTAGAGATCCAAGATTGCCATGGTCTAGGTTCCAGCAACCAAAGTTCAGCAAAGAGCATAAAAGACACATAAAGTTTACAATTATGGCAAGTTGCAGTAATTCGTTTGCTTGCTTGAAAAGAATGGGCCATGCTGCATAAATTGCTTTTGCAAATAATTTATCATGATCCTATAAGAATTAGCAATGGAGGAATTATGGAAGTCGTTATGGGGAAAAATGAAAAGAAACGTTTAATGACTATAGTTTTCTATAAAGTAACAAAAACCCTGTTGGTAGCTCATTCACCAAAACCACCCAACTTTCATTCAGCAGCAAATGACAAATTGTTTAGAGAAATAGAAGACATTCATCACGATTGCTATTGTTTACCACCTCAGAGAAAATACCAACCCAGCAAGAGGCAGACGAAGAAAGCACACCAATAAAGGACTTCCATATCCCTTGTTAAAAATATGGGTCTTTTCATAGTCTTTTCTCATCCTTTTTTTTTTTCTTTATTTTTTTTCAAAAGCCCTATCTATGTTTAGTCACAAATCACCCGGCAGCCATGAAATCTGAACATCCTGAGCTGCACCAACCTGAGAAAGTGTCTGTAGGATCTGACAGAATAACAAATCAAAGGAGGCTGCTAAGCTAAACGCTGCTCCCTTTCTCCTTTAGAAGTTGTTACAGTGATAGTCCTCCAGCCTCCGGAAAACTTGGCTTCCTGATGCCTGCGACACTAGCTTTAATGGCTAAGCCTACGTCAAGGACCAGGCCTTTTCAACTCCTGGTCTCCCAACTCTGATTCCTTTTAACACAACCTTATTTTGTCCTCCTGCTTAGGAGGGGAATGTGGGGAGTCTCAAAGTCCAGAGTTGTACCTCTTAGGGGGCAGTAGCACTTTAAAACTGGCTGTGGAAATGCCTCCAGTAGATGCCCATGGAATGAAAGAAATAAGTCAATTCTCACAGCCCCTTACCGAGGTGAGTGTGTAGAATCAATTTGCTTTTTCAAAGGCCTGGCCAAACAGAATAAACAAGCTATTAATTTATCTGAGCTAGAAGGGTATCATGGTAGATCTCCCAGGTAGCAGAACCATCAGCCAACATGTTCTGCCGGCTCACTCTAGTCCAGGCACTGCACTAACGAATTGAGGTGCATTGCTTTGTGTAATCCTCCAACAACCCTATGAAGCAAATATGATTTCTCCTTTTACAGATGGAAGAATTGGCATAAAGAGCAAGTAACTCTTCCAAGGTCATATAAGTAAGTGGAAGAGGATACAAAAGCTGGTGTATCAGATTCCAAAGCATATTTTTCTCAATAAAATGACACTCTGGTAGACTAAAATAGTGAACGGCAAATGCACCTGAAGCTTGATCAGGTGGTATAAAATGCAGTTGCAGTGGACAATAGGTAGCTACCTGTCCAGCCATTACAAGGCCAAGTATATGTTGGTTTTGGTCTGAGGAAATGTATTCTACACTAAAACAAAAACAATCCTCTGTTGGTGACAATGATATTGTCAGTAACAACTGACCAGTTATATCTCACACTACCAAAATAACTTTTTTTCCATCTCAAACACAAATGCGTTGAGAATATTTTCATAATTAGAGCACTGTGGTCACATAGGGTCAAATTTTAGCACTTTCAGGAGATACAATCATGCGTCACTTAATGGAGGGGATATGTTCTGAGAAATGTGTCATTAAGCAATTTCATCATTGTGCAAACATCATAGAGTGCACAGTACTTACACAAACCTACTTAGATAGCCTACTACACACCTAGACTAGGAGAAATAACTTACTGCTCCTAGGCTACAAACCTGTATAGCATGTTACTGTATTGAATACTGCAGGAAACTGTAACACAATGCTGAGTATTTGTGTATCTAAACATGTCCAAATATAAAAAAGGTACAGTGTTGGATTTTAAAGGGTTTTCAAGGGAAAAAAGGTACAGTAAAAATACAATATTATAGCTTAGGGGACCATTGTATATGGGGTCCATCATTGACAGAAACCTTGTTATACAGCACATGACTGTAATTGCAAGTTTAAGGAGAAACAAAAGACAAGTAATCGTTAATTGTGAAAATTCAAATTCCCACTAAAAGGTGCAGAAGACAACTTTTTGAAGAGGAATGTCTTTTCAAGATCTAAAAATTGAATTCCCCACATTGTTCCCTAGACGCTCTGAATGTTAGAAATTCCTGCCCTCTGTTCATGTAGAAACAACTCTGATGTCCCTGCAACTAGCAAGAGAGTCACTGCCAGCCACTCTGAAGCACCTAGCCTCTAAGAAGGGGTGTGCTAGTAACTCAAATACCAAATCCCCAGGGAGAAACTCCAACAAGGACGTTTTAGTTAAGATAAAGGTATGTAGGAGAGACGGAAGTCAGAAAGGAGCGAAAAAGTAGGCTCCACTAGAAAAAGAAAGAGGCCTGCCCAGATGGTAGGTGAGCAACTCCCTCATCCATGCGTTCACTCATCCTTGCTATCAGCAAGTAACTCTTGAGCTGCAACACTGTGCCCAGGACGATTTCAGACAATAAATATGCACAGCAGTGAGCGAGACAACACCCCCGATCTTGGGAGAATAACTTCCAGTGGGACAGACAGACATAAATGCATCAATACATGACATGACATCATAGACATGGACAAGGAGAGCCATTTCAATGCCATGATGAGCCAAGTCCTCAGAGTCCTGAAGAAAATGAGGTAGTGAGCACTAGAAGAGGCAGACAAGAAGTGTTGTTGGCAGAGAAAAGAGTAGCACTTTCAAAGGTCCCGGAAAGGTACAGTGCTCAGCACTTTCTAGGAACAGCACAGAAGCCAGTGTGGCTGGGGCAGGTGGCCCTGGGGGGAATGGGGGCTTGGGGGAGGCAGACATAGGAAATGGGAGCAGTCAGGAGCCAGGATATCCGGGAGCCTTGTAGGCCGGAGTATGGACTGTGAGTGTTATTCCAAATGGGCTGACGAATCGTTCAAAAGTTTTGGAAAGAGCGGTAACATGATTATGCAATTTAAGTTTTTAAAGGATCACCCTGACTACTGAGGAAAGATAGGGGAGGTGAAAGGACTGAGACAAGTTCGGAGGCCTTTGCCAGTGTAGAAGAGATGATGGTGGCTTCAACGGCAGCAGTCGTAGTGAATGTGGTGAGAAGTGATCAGATTCCGGATATGTTTTGAAGTTGGAGACAACATTCCAATGGATTAGACATGGGATATGAAAGAAACAGAGGAGTGATAAATGATTCCATACTTTCTTTTGACCCATGTATGAGCAGCACAATTTCTTGACACTGAATTCTTAGGTGAGATAGACCAGGACAGGGGACAAAACCCCAGACATCAGGGTAACCATGTGTTATTATTGTAACTGTGAAATTCAGTTTTTCTTCATTTACCACCTAGAATCTATTTTTAGAACTTTTCTCCGCAAGCCTGTGAGTCATTGCCCAATTTCTTTATATTTTCTCTAAAATTTAAATCCACTTTTAGGAAATGGTCATTAAATGTATTCACATAAGGTAGAAAGAGTTAAGATCTAATATGTTATTATTCTCAGGAGGTATATGCAGCTTAAAAGAAGAAATTGAGATTAAATCAAAGAAAGGAATTTTCTAACTGTGGAACTATATGTTCTCATCAAATGATACAGGAAACAAATTTTGGATTAGAAAAGCTTACCTTACACCTTGGAATTAAATAACTAAGGTAGCCGGCTTCCCAAGAGTAACTCGGTCCAATCTAAGGAATCCCATAATTAAACACATCCCAAAATCGTGGGAAGAAAGATGGAAAAAGGAGGGAAGAATTCATTGCTGTAAGCAATGAGTAGAGATATCCTAAATTAGCAAAACCAAAATTAGAGAAGTAGGCACATTTAGTGACTATTCTTAAAATAGAACCAGGACCATCACGGCTTTACAGCCACCTCTATCCTTTGGCTTCTAAGCTTTGTCACTTTATAAGGCTTAGACTTGCTTACAAAGTGTGGATTTCTTTTCTCTTTCTTCTAAAGGTTTAGATTTAAAGCAAAGCAACACAAAATAGAATTTTAAGTGATTTAATGATGACAGATTGAAAGAATAATTGGATTAGTTAATGGTCGTGTTTTGACTGAGCATATATAGATTTGCAAACACTCTTGGAATTGAAACCCTCGTACAAGGTATTTAAATTAAATGCATGTGTACATTAAAAATCAGTGTACTGCAGCATGGCTAATTTATGATAATGTCTGTTGTCCTTTTAAAGTTGTAAATGCATTTAGAAAAGAATTAACTTGTCATTTTTCACTGAACAGATGACCAAAATAAAGGGAACTGATCGAGCTTTGTACATTTTATGCTCCAGTAATTTTTTATTGGATAGAGTGGGACTATTGATTATGGAAAGCTATGCTGAAGTGCAAAGCTCTTTGCTCTTCAGCAGATGGCTTTGCTAGCCAAACTCCACATATGTATTATTAATAGACTTCTATTGCTATGCACAGCACTTAGCAGCACGTTAACTTTCTGCACTAACTGGGAGACAAATCTTCCATCCAGGAAGAATTAAAGTGGCACAATGGGGACTCATGAAACAATACGCACCAGTAATTGACAGGCCTAATATAAAGGTATTAGTCTCCTTTTGAAATAATTTCCAGAATCTTTAAAACTGTTTCTTCTTTTCTAAAACAATTTTTCCTGAGAGCTCGAGGTCATGATAACTTCTTTGCTCCTAAATTGCTGAAGAAAACCTGCTTAATTTTTTAAAAAATTAAGATCTGTTAATTTTTTTGAAAATCATTTCTTGAGTTCCTACTATGTGTAGTGCATTAGGGGCTGCGATAGATAATCAATGAGAGAAGATTTAGAAGACATGACAGGTGACATGACTGTCAAAAGGCAAACTTTCAGAAATTCAGACTGGGATCCTATTTCTCACTCTTTTTGAAGGAACCCTTATAACCAATGACGACAGAGACTTTTTATCTGGAAAACCAGACACAGTATCAGCAGGAGCATGGTGACTATTTAGGACCATGGCAAGTTCTGTGGGTCCATTCCTGTCCTGGGTAGATGTTCTTATTTGATCTCTTTGATGGTGCCAATTTCAGCTTCTCTTTATAAAAAAAAAAATGCCTTTGACTCATCACACACGTTATGTAATATGTGTAAGCACAGAATAAAGTACTCTGTGTGTAATACTGTTCTGGAACTGCCCTGCATCTGAGCATGTATTCCTTCATCCGTCCAATGTTTAGTGAGCATTTACTACAAGCCAGACATTTTGCTAGGTGCTACTCTCTTTAAGGTAGAGGAAAAAACAAACAAACAAAATAGTCACATCCACATGTGTGAGACTATGTGTGGGAACACTACCAACTCTTAAACATTTTTAGAGGGCATAGTAATAGTGTTCTGGGTGCTCCAGTTTTGAAAGAGTATAAGATTCTTCAGATGAATAAATTAAGCAAACACAGACTGAAAGTTTTCTTTTGTTTGAGTTATCCAGTGATTAACACAGTGGCAGGCCAAATGGACAAATATCCCTTCGTAACACATCACTCTGTTTCAACAGGCAAAGGAAGCAAGCAAACAAGCCAAGCTTTCATCCACCATCCTTTTCCTTAGTACTCTCCCTGGCTTCAATATTCATCTCAAAAATCCATCAACTAATTCTGAGGATTTTCTCAAGGAAAAAGATTCATATCTAGAAAATCTAAAATGGGGCTCAGTGCCTCAAAAATATGTTAGGGAAAATCAGGCTATTGTCAGGGGTTTGTTGTATAAGCAAATCAAAGTGGGATGCAGGGTGCCCAGATAGATCTCTCAGCCTGAGTTCACAGACTTCCTGTGAAAGATCTCTAGTCTACCCATGATAAGGATAAATTCACACACACCAGAAACAAGGAGGGATGAATTAAAAGAGCCCATCTATTCAGTGCCAGACAAGAGTATTGAAACGATATTTTACAAATTGGCTTTTCTGTGTAAGTAACATCACACAGACTATATAATACTATCAGCAGTGCAGCTTCTGTCTTGAGATTTTCTTAAGAATTTCACTCTGCAATGGTCACTGCCAACATTTAATAGTGCTCTCTTGTATCCGATTTCAAACTCTAAACGATCATTTAAGAGACAGAGCAGCCATTTTCACATGAAAACTGTTGCCTCCCTGTGGGGTGGTAGAAGTTGCTGGCAGGTCATCTGAGGTGTCACTTCTAAGAAAGATGTCTGCAGTTGATGTTTTTTCAATATTCTTGGGTGTTACAGTGTTCTCTGCCAGAATGGGCCCTCTACTAAAGCACAAAGGATCTTGAGTCACAGCCGTTCCAGAAGCAGGTCGTGTCTCAGCTCCCTGACATGAAGCATTTACAATATTACAGCCCCTGTGTGCTTTGTCTTTCTTCATTCTTCTAGTAAACAGGGCAGCCTCATCCTTTACAGTGTTAGGATGCTTTTTACCTTCCCTTCGTTGAGATGTAGGATCTAATATTTTAGATGTTAATCAGGACACGGGAAAATACCCAAGGGACAAGGTATCTTATATCTACAACTCATATCTCTTCGTGATGCCCAGTGATAGGGATGACCACACCAAGAGCAAAGGTGGCAAGTGACAAGCAGATTCATCCTGTCTCTCCCATGTCCATCCCACACCCCATAATATCCACCGTGATTGTTTAGTGTTATGCTGAAGTCAGGGGGTGGCACAAAAATACACGTAAAGTGGAGGAAGGGGTTTCTTGGGGACTATATGTGTCTCAGTCAAAAACTACACCTTTGAAACAAACTTAAGGCTACACAATGCTAACTCCCAGGTAGTTCTAAAATTTCTCAAGTTAGCTTAACACAGACTGGTCTCTACCTGCTTTCAAGTTAAGTAAGTTGCCCCAAGGCACCTTCCAAAGTGTTATGGTCCCAGGGAGTGTTTCTAGAATGGGTTCCTCTTGGTAATAATTCCCTTCATGGAATCACACCTTAGGGACAGTGGAGCTCTGCTGGTGAGAACAGTGGCCCCTAAAGCTATGCAACTAAAGAATATTATTATAGTATACAGGGACTAAAACACTCTATCTATACCCTGTTCTTGAAACATTTTTTCCCCTAATTCCCTGAAAAGTTAACTTACCCACTTCCTTTAAACACCTCACCCCTCAAATCCTGTTTGTTCAAAGGAGGTTTTTCTAACGATCCTGTTTAATTCTGTAACCTGTGCTGACACTCCAACACAGCATTCCAGAGGCCTCCATCTTCACCTTGCTTTAATGTATTATTTTTTTCCATAGCTCATGCACCAAGTGTATAAGTTACTTTACTTATGTTATTTATTTGGTGTATCTTCACTTAAATTTAGGTTTCATGGGGGAGAGAATTTGGTCTATTTTGTACGCTGAGGTATCTCTAATGCTTAACATAGTGTTTCACAGATAGCAAGAGCTCAGTGTATTAATATATTTATTGAATGAACAAACACAGCTCCTATAGCAAAAATGGTGGAAGGGTAAAAGTCAAACAGTATTCTAAAAAGTTTAAAAAACAAAACACTAGGAAGGGGCACAGAAATGCATATTGTCCCTGCTGGGGAGAAATAAGGTGAATTAAGTTGCTTGATGCGTATGACTTGCTCATGAGTTCTGGGAAAAGAGAAATGGCCATTTTTGTTCCCTGATAGATTTTTGTTTGCATTTCCCTTGTTCACAATGAATTTTAATCACTGACATAACATTAGAAATGAAAGTTAGTACATAACCTTTATGCTTTCCTGTGGTAGAGGCCGCAGCCCAGATTTCAGACAAATAAGAATGTCAGCTGATGTTAATTTAGTTGCTGTTATTTATTCATTCTCCTTCCTGCAACCAAGTGGAATCATTTTAACACATTATTCTTTCTAGGAAACACTGGTTGGAATTTCAGTGAATTCTCCAAGACTCCTATTTCCTACAGAGTCACCAATTAATTTTTTTTTTTAAATGTCAAACTCAGCAATATTTTCAACAGTAGAAATAAAGGGTTAGGCTCATTGCCAATGAAGTTTGTCAGCCTCTATTTTCAGACATTAAGGTTCCATCAAGATCAATATAAAAACTCATCTTAAATACATCTTGAATTATTACTATGCCACATTATTTTGCCATAAAAAATGATGCATATGAATGCATGTATATTTGCATATACACCTTCATCGTGGTACATGTCTTCACTGTTCCTATCATGAGAGTCACTGTGATGGAATGGAAAGAATATTGAATTCAGAGTCAAACGAATCTGTGCTTGAATCTTGACAATACCAATTTATACTTCTTTAACTCTCAAAAGTGAATGATAAACTCTGTGTTACTCTAAGTATTCGGGTTTTTTTATGATTTCAAAATTTTATAGGAGTACAAATGTTTTTGGTTAATTGTATCAATTTTATTATGCTTGAGTCAGGGTTATAAGTGTGTCCACCACCCAGATAGTGTTCATTGTATCCATTAGGTAGGTTGTCACCCATCCCCTCCTCCTCCCTCCCACATGCTTGATTTCCATGGAGTTTTACTTCTCTCTCTACACATGTGTGCTCATCGGTTAGTTCCAATTTAACAGCTAGTACATGTGGTATTTGTTTTTTCATTGTTCAGATACTTCACTTAGGACAATGGTCCTGGTTCAATCCAAATGTTGCAAAAGGCCTCAATTCATCCTTATTCATGGTGGAGTAGTATTCCACGGTACACATATACCATATTTTATTAATCCACTCACGAACTGATGAGCACTTGGGTTGATTCCACACCTTTGCAATTATGAATTGTTTGCAATAAACATTTATGTGCAAATGTCTTTTGGAAAAAAATGACTTCTTTTCCTTTGGGTAAATACCCAGTAGTGGGATTGCTGGATCAAATGGTAGGTCTACTTTTAGTTCTTTGAGGAATCCCCATGCCGTTTTCCATAGAGGTTGTACTAATTTGAAGTCCCACCAATAATGCATAAGTGTTCCTTTCACTCTGCATCCATGCCATCATCTATTGTTTTTGGATTATTTAATAAAAGCCATTCTAAGATGGGTAAGGTGATATCTCATTGTGTTTATAATTTGCATTTCTCTGATGATTAGTGACATTGAGCATTTTTTCATATGTTTATTGGCCATTAGTCTATCTTTTTTTGAAAAGCTTCTGTTCATGACTTTAGCCCACTTTTTCATGAAGTTGTTTTTTTTCCTTGCTGATTTGCTTGAGTTCTTTGTAGATTCTGTTTATTAACCCTTTATCAGATGTATAGCATGCGAATATTTACTCCCATTCTATACGTTGTCTATTTGCTCTGTTGATTGTTTCCTTGACTGTGCAGAAGCTTTTTAATTTAATCCAGTCTCATTTATTTATTTTTGTTGATGCTGTGATTGACCTTGGGGTCGTCTTCATAAATTCTTTGCCTAGGCCTATAACCAGAAGAGTTTTTCCAGCATTTACTTTTGGAATTCTTATGGTCTCATGCCTTACATTTAAGTCTTTTATCCATCTTGAATAAATTTTTATGAGTGGTGAGAGATATGGATCCTGTTTCATTCTTCTGCATGTGGCTATGCGATTTTCTTAGCACCATTTATTAAATAGGCTTCTTTTCCTGGTATATATTGTTGTCTGCTTTGTCAAAGATCAGTTAGCTGTATGTGGATGGTTTTATATCTGGATTCTCTGTTCTTTTCCATTGGTCTAAGTCTCTATTTTTGTGCCAATACCATGCTGTTTTGGTTACTATACCCTTGTGGGGATTGTTTGAAGTCTGGTAATGTGATGCCTCCAGATTTGTTCTTTTTGCTTAAGATTGCTTTGGCTATTCCGGCTCTTCTCTGGTTCCAAATAAAACATAGAATTATTTTTTCTATATTTGTGAAATATGATGGTATTTTGATGGAGATTGCATTGAATCTGTAAATCACTTTGATTAGCATGGACATTTTAACAATGTTGATTATGCGATGCATGAACATGATATATTTTTCCATTTGTTTGTGCTGTGTGCAATTTCTTTCTGCAGTTTTTCCTCGTTCTCTTTGTACAGATCCTTCATCCCATTGGTTAAGTATATATTCCTGGGTATTTTGTTTTCTTTGTAGCTATTGTGAATGGTATTGATTCTTTGATTTGACTCTCAGCTTGCCTGTTATTAGTGTATAGAGATGCTACTGATTTGTGTACATTGAGTTTGTAACCTGAGACTTTGTTGAATTTATCAATTTCAGGAGTTTCTTGTAGAGTCTTCAGGGTATTTTAGATATACGATCATGACATCAGCAAAAAGCAATAGTTTGACCTCTTTCTTCCAAATTTGGATATACTTTATTTCTTTCTCTTGCATGACCGCTCTGGCTAGGTCTCTCAGAACAATGTTGAACAGAAGTGATGACAATGGGCATCATTGTCTTGTTCTAGTTCTTAGTGGGAGTGCTTTCAACTTTTCCCCATTCAGTATGATGTTGGCTGTGGGTTTGCCATATTATAATATTATATATTATATATTATATTATATATTACATATTATATATACTATTATAATTATTTGCCATTTATAATCTTGAGATATTTTTCATCTACGACTATTTTGTTTTTCTTTGTTTTTTTAAGCTTTATTGGGACATAATGGATATACCTCCCAAAATTGCACATATTTAATTTGTATATTTTGATGATTTTGGATATAGGCATATAGCCATAATACCATCACCACAATCAAATATTGATTAAATCACATACGTGATTATTAAACATATGCTTGTATATTACACATACACATTACCTTAGAAAATTCCCCTGTGCTCTTTTCCTTGTGTGTGTGTGTGTTTTGTTTTATTTTTGTGGTAAGGGCACTTAACATGAAATCTATCCCCTTAACAATTTAGAAAGTGCATAATGCAATATTGTTAGCTATAGGTACCATGTGACACAGGTTTCTCAAACATATATATCTTACATAACTGAAATTTTATTCAAATTCACCATTTCATTTTCTCCCCAATCCCTGGAAACCACTATTCTATTCTCTGATTCTATGAATTTTACTATTTTAAATACCTTATATAATTGGAATTATGCAATATTTATCCCTCTGTGACTGGCTTATTTCACTTGGAATAATGTCCTCTGGGCTCATATGCATCATTGTAAATGAAAGGATTTTTCCTCCTCCTCCTCTTCCTTCTCTTCCTCCACCTTCTTCGTCTTCCTGTAAGACTTTATTCTTTTAGGGCAGTTTTAGGTTCAGAGTATGCCTATTTTGTTGAGGGTTTTTATCATGAAAGGGTGCTGAATTTTGTCAAATGCTTTTTCTGCATCTACCAAGATGATCATATGGTCTTTTTTTTGCTTCAGTTTATGTGGTGTATCACATTTATTGATTTATGTATGTTGAAACATCCTTGAATCCCTGGGATGAAGACCACTTGTTCATGGTGGATTATTTTTTGGGTGTGCTGTTGAATTTAGTTGCTAGTATTTTTTGTGGATTTTTGCATTTATATTCATAATCATCCATGCAGAAAATAAATAAAGAAAAACTAGACTTAAACTGGACTCTAGAACAAATGGGCCTAACAGACTTTTACAGAACATTTTACCCAAAAATTACTGAATATCCATTCTTCTCATCAGCATGTGGAACATTCTCCAATATTACTCATATTTTAGGCCACAAAATATGTCTTGAAAAATTCAAAAAAGTCAAAATCATACCATGTATTTTCTCAGACCACAGTGGAATAAAACTAGAAATCAACTCCAAGAGAAACACTCAATTCTACACAAAGTCATGGAAATTAAACAACCTGCTTCTGAATGATTATTGGATCAATGATGAAATTAAGAAGGAAATCAAAAGATTCCTTGAACTGAATGACAAAGGGAACACAGGCTATCAAAATCTATAGGATTCAGCAAACACACTCCTAATGGGAAAATTCATAGCCTTAAATGCCTACATTGAAAAGACAGAAAGATCACAAATTAACAATTTAATGACATGTCTCAAGGAGCTAGAAAAGGAAGAGCAAACCAAACCCAAATCCAGCAGAAGAAAAGAAAGAAATAAAGAACTAAATGAAATGGAAAACAAACAAACAAGAAATACAAAGGATCAATGAAACAAAAGTTGGTTCTTTGAAAAGATAAACAGAATTGATAGACCTCTTGCTAGATTAATCAGGAGTAGGAGAGAAAGAACTAAATAAGCTCGACCAGAAATGAAAAGGGAGACATTACAACTGCTACCACAGAAATACAAAATATCATCTGTGCATACTATGAAAATCTCTATGGACATATACTCAAAAAACTAGAGGAAATGGACAAATTTCTGGACACAAACAACCTCCCAAGACTCAATCAGGAAGAGACAGAACTCCTAAACAGACTAATGTCTAGCAAGGAGACTGAAGCAGTAATAAAAAAAATCTTCCAGCAAAAAAAAGCTCCAGACCAGATGGATTCATGGCAGAATTTTACCAGACCTACAAAGAAGAGCTGGTACCCATATTGCAAAAATTATTCCATAACATCGAGGAGGGAATCCTCCCCAATGCATTCTACAAAGCCAGTATCACCTTGATACTAAAGCCAGAAAAGGACACAACAAAAAAAAGAAAATTAAATATTCTTTATATTTAGTTAGTTCATTTATAACTCTCTTATAATTATTGGCCAATGGTAGATAATAAAAGGTAGGCATTGTTTAACAAGTGTAGATGTAGCTCAACTTTCTCAGCATTATCAGGAAGTTACCACCCTGACTTCCAAGAGTATTGTAATAGTTATTAACAAAGAAAACAGAAGGATGTCTATAAGTCAACAAACTGTTGAAAAAATCAGGAGGTGATTATTATCTATTCCATGAAAATAATGAAGGACAGAGGAACCAATGTCAAGGTCATCATGAAACTCAGATTCTAGTCCTGCCTGTCTACCATAGAGAACCCTTCTGAAGTATACTTCCACAGGACAAAAAGATTTCCAAATTACCCAGAAGAAATATTTCTACCCCATGAAATTACTTTGGTATGCTGGCCAGGGAAAGGATGGATTCTCTTCCCAGAGGAAACAAATACCTGCAAATAGCAACAACCACAGTCATTGTTCTTGTAATGTCTCCTATATGCTAAGCACTTGGCCTGGTATTTTACATCCCTGGTATCCGACCTTTCCACCTTGCAACACAGGTAGTATTGTTAGACACATTCTCCTGAAAAGGGAAATATCTTGGAAGAGTTATATAGTTTGTTCAAGGTCACACAGCTAGTAAGTTATGAAGATACCATTTTAGTCCAGTTATATCCAATGTCAAAAGGGACAGAGACCCCAGAGTTATGCCATTTCCAGGCCTCTGTTTACTCCAAAATTAGTGTTTTGTAAGACTGGACACATATTTAACACAACAAGGAAGGATTCTGTGAGACTGTGAATTAATGTGCAAAGGATAATGAACTGTATCTATATTCTCTGCCTTAGAGGTTAGGAATGATAAGAACCTAAGGGGTCATTTTAGTAAAAAATGAATTATCAGTATGTAAGGAGTGTTTTCAATCAACACTGATTCCAGTCGTGGAGTCGGGGAGTGAGAGTGGCTAGGAATCTGACAATAGAAATCTGTCTTTCCAATACACACATCATGTGAGGTTTCAGGAAGAGCCAGGGTTTAGCCCATCAACATCTGTTGGATTTTCAACCCACCCACTCCTCACACATCACCAAACGATCAGTTCATACAAGAAACTGTTTTTTGCTTCATTTTATTTATTTTTTTGCTGAGGAAATGATTCTGTATTCTTAGTGGCTCCAAGAAACTATAGAAAATGTCTATCTTAAATAGCTACAGATTAACAGATATAGTTCAGGGCAGCTGTCCTGCATGCATTGTCACAAGTTCGTTGCTAACAGATTTCTGTCATTATCAGACTGGGCCCACTATGAGCTAACAACCTAAAGGAAAATACACCGGAGGCTTTTAGCTGGGGCTATAGAGCCAGGCAAAATATAGCCAATATCAAGATGTTAAAATATAGCTATTAATGGATGTTAACCCATTTTCCAATATTCTCTGGCTCCCTGGGGAGTCTGGAATAGAAACAATGCCACAGAGTAGAAGAGAGATTTGAAGACAGAGCTGGGTTAGAATCAGGGCACTATCGCTCAGTGCCTATATAAGTTCAGGAAGTATTTATACTCTCTGAGCATTTATGGCTTCATCTGCAAAATTAAAATGCTATGAGTGGCTTTTTAGGTTGCTGTAAGAATTAAGTATGTTGTGGCAGGTAATAATAACCAATGGTTACTGAGTATTTACTATGTGCCAAGCACTGAATGAAGTAAGCACTGCTAGGAAACTAAGACACTAGAATTAAGTAACTTGATGGAATTCATAAAATTAGAAAGTCACAGAAACAGGACTTGAACCCAGAGAGTTAGCACCAAAGCCCATGATCTTAACACACTATCCTATACTGCTAAGTATGGAACTTCTGTACTGAGTGAAAATTCAATAAATATGAGTCACGGGTACTTTTACTACTGTTAATATTCCTGTCACCACATCAAATGAAGTTACATATTAAAATACTCTCACCAAAGAATGCATAATACCTGGGACATTGCTGCAGAAGTTCTCCTTCAACAATGCAGGCCTCTTTCTCAAGAAGTTCCGGGCACCCCTTTCCACCTCCAATAGCCACGTGCTTCACATTCCGGCTCCTGCTCCTAAATCCTGGCATGAGGTGCCCTGAACGACAAGTCTTGGAGCAGGGGCTCCAGGAGGACCACTCGGAGGTTTCGCAGTCTTTTGGCATGACGCAGGACTGAACAGTCAATGGGAAGGGGTCTTGCGTGCAAAGGCTGAAGGAACAGAAGCAGAACACAGGAGGCCATAGATTAACGGATGCAACCAACACATGAAGCAGCTACTATGAGAAAAAGAAAACTGAAATCTGATTTAACCATTAAATAAAATTTTAAAAGACATTAGAGACAGCATAATAAAACATTGGAGGACATAACATTTTAAGAATGTGCACTCTATTTCATCTAAAACAGTGAAGCTGTTTCACTCTAGCAAGACACACACATAAGATGGGTCCATCTTCATCAGCATTATCGGAAATAACGGAGGTCTTTCCAGGGTGCTATCACCAATGGTATAGCCTACGACTACCACCTGTTGACTGTTTTCCAGGTGGCACAACCATGCTGCCTTCACAGACACTATCTCACAACAAGCTTATGAGTTTACATTTTATCATCTCTGCTTTGCAGGTAAGAAAACTTAAGCTCTGGAAGGCTAAGTCATTTATCTAGTGTCAAACAAAGGTAAATGTAAGCTTTAGAATATTAACCTAGCCATTCTTGTAAAAACTGGGCTATAAAAAAGGTGATATTATGTTTCCCCACATTGTTAGGCTCTGAGCATCAATTTCCTCATCTGCAAAATGTGTGTGCAATCAAGTGCTGGCAGTCTAATTGGGAAATAAGGAAATAAATAAAAAGATAAGATAATGTGATGATGTGATGAACGAAACATCAGAGCTTTTACAATGAGGAAAAACCCTGATGGGGCAGTGATGAATCACCTGGGAAAGCAGGTGGGTGCTCAGAGAAAAGGACATCTGAGCTGTGTTTTTAAAAAATTAATGTCAGCTTCTCAAGCATGGAGGGAACACTATCCTAAGGCAAGAGAATAGCAAATCCAAAGCCTTGAAATAACACTTTGTGGGGATGGGAACCAGTGGTATGCTAGAACTAGCTGTACTGGCTCACAAGAGCCAACAGTTACATTTTCGGGAATTTAATAAGCACACTCCTGGGAAAAGGTGTAAGCCAATTTGTTTGGCTGAAGCAGAAAGTGTGAGGAGGAAAGTGGATAGATATGAGGTGCATGGGTTCTTCAAAAGTAGGTCTGGAAAGGCTTCATGCCATGGGCTAAGGAACTTGGTTTTAATCGGGTATTAAATAATTTCAAGTGGAGGAAGTCAGTTAGACTCACTCAGGAAGACAATATTTCAAATATGAACTGACATTATTTTCTTTTTGTCACTTCTTTGTTATAAGCCCTTCCTTTATTCAGTCAAAGGCATCCATTACTTTGGGAGGAAAAGGATGATATTAATAGGAGTGTAAACTAAAGAAAGGGTCAATGTTCAAATACTGACTTAGGCTTTGGTAATGGTTCCTCTGTATGTGGTCAAAAAGAGGGAGAAGTCTTAAATTGTCTCCAGGTTTCTAACTTGGAAAAATGTGTATTAATAGATAGGGGAGCTACCACTTATAGAAGACAGTGTGTAGTGGAGAATAAAACATTCTCATATTTGCCATATTGATGGTTCAATTACAGTGAGATTTCCATATTTATATCCCTCACTGAAAGTTAATGTGGTGTTCATAGAGAAAAAGGTAAATTAAGATAAGACAAAACTTTGGTCCAATATTTTATTTTTAAAAAATCTATTTACATCATATTGATCCCTTAAAAATGAAAAGGGCAGTATGTCATTATCATTGTTCCATCCACTGTGACATTTTGGGGCCTGGGATCAAAACACACTAGGAAGAACCTCTCCTGAAAATGCCCCACCTAATACAAAATGTAATGTCACTGTCATTGAGCAACGTGGAGGGTGGAGGAGGGGCCACAGCCTTCTGTTGGATGACACAACAGAAAGCTGTGGATCAAGAAGTTTCTAGATTTGACTTTTCAAAAATTGTTATGGGCTGAGTTTCATCCTTCCAAAATTGATATGGTCAAGTCCTAACTCCCACGACCTCAGAATGCAACCATATTTGGAAATAGGGTCTTTAAAGAGACAATTAAGTTAATATGAGGCATTAGGGTAGGCATTAGGGTATGACTGGTGCATATAAGAAGAGATTAGCATACAGGCACACACAGAGGAAAGACCATGTGCAGACACAGGGAGAAGGAGGACATCTACAAGCCAAGGAGAAAGGCTTCAAAAAAAGGACCCCCGCCAACACCTTGATCTTGGACTTCCAGCCCCCAGAATATGAGGAAATAAATTGTTGTTGTTTGAGCCATCCAGTCTGTGGTACTTCATCAAGGCAGCTGGAGCAAACTAATATGGAAATTTAACAAAGTGTTTCAACTTGTGTATGCTTTTAGAAAATGAATTTTAATTTCCAAGATGGACTTTGTTCTTTCCTGGATGAAGAATGTCCCACAGTATTTCATTCTGTGTCTACAGGTGAAGTGGTGGTGGTGGCCCATTTCTCCCCATCTGCCAGCTTACACTCTCTGTTGCTCGTCCTTCCCACACTGACCTTCCCTACCCGACCAGTACAACAGATAATAAGTCTCCAACAGTAAAAGCGTGTGTATGGAGTTGCAGGGATTAGTTAGGGCTTTTATATTTTTGGAAAGGGCTCATAATTTTTGTTTTCTTGCCAAGAAATGGCTTATGTCCCATCAATTAAATAGTTCCAATAGTATTTTCACTAGCCCTCCTTCTTGGCTAAAATAATAATAATAAAAGGTACCACGTTGGACTCTTGTCTAATTTGATCAGTGAGATTCCATTTTCTGTAGTAGTGGAAGGAACACTAAACAGTGAATCAGAAATATCTGGGTCCTGATTCTTGCATCACAATGTAATAGTATGACCTTAATCTCTCGGCTGCTTAGTTTCATTATCGGCTGAAAGAAAAAGAGTAAAACGTGATCTTCTCAACTCCTCCCCCTCCTGAGTTGTGGCAACCTTCAATGCAAGTGGAATCATCTTACAAACCAAAGGCCACAGCAAAGATTTTTGCCCACATGCAGAAATGGCAATTGATCCTTTCATAAAAGATGGTATGCCTTCTTAGTGAAATAGACCTGTACCGTTGATTTGTCTTTTAAAAAGGAGATGCTGTGGTAATTTTACCTCCTTGACATTTATAGAGCATGTTGTCATTTATAAATTAATTCAGAAATATTCAGCTATAAAGGGAAACTTTGGAACTTAAAAATTACTCTAGCAATTCTTACTTTCCCTGAAAATG
Source organism: Propithecus coquereli (assembly GCF_000956105.1). Taxonomy (NCBI): domain Eukaryota; kingdom Metazoa; phylum Chordata; class Mammalia; order Primates; family Indriidae; genus Propithecus; species Propithecus coquereli. The sequence continues at coordinate 4,172,673 of NW_012148952.1, forward strand.
CAAGGAAATCTCTCTACTTACAGATAAGAGCAGAAACTCTTATAAAATAAAATTCAGCAGTAAAGTGCCTCCAATTCATTGGCACCTCAGTTACCACTACTTTACAACAATATTACATATGTCAAACATACAGAAAAGTAGGGTAATATAATAAGAACCTCCATACCTTCCTAGAGAAGAGTAACATTTGGTTCAGATTTCCTTAAATAAGTAAAAAATTACAAATTCAGGTGAAATCTCCTGTGTTCTTTGCAATCCCCGTTTCATTTCTCTCTCCCCAGACACGGCCACTATCCTCAAATCAATTTGCATTATTTCAGACTTAAAAAAATATAACATAAAAAAAATAAATGTTTTATACTTTAACTAAAGATGTATACCTGTATTTATAAATAGTACATAGCACTGTCATATATGTATATATATATTTTTTTTAATTTTCACTTAAGTATTTTTTTATTATACATATTGCTCTAGAAAATATTTTCCTTACTTAATATTGTAATGTCTAGGTCTATCCATGTCCATAAATGCAGACAGTATTCATTCATTTTTATTACTAATATTCTGGTATATGGTACATGGCAATTTATTTATTCATTGCTCATTGAGTAGGCCCTTTGATTGTGCTCAACTTCTTCCAGTTCCACAGGACAATGTATTGAACCTCCTTGTACATGTCTGTATGTGTTACACATGTAAGAGAGATTTCCCCTAGTGTTACAGCCTAGAGTTAAGTCATAAATGTTTATACAAGTGAATGTGTTAAGTATTGTCCAATGTCTCCTTTCCAACATGCTTCTATCTCTTGGTATCATCAGGCTTATTTTTCTAAAATGTTGAGATAATGCATTTGTATTGCAGATTACCATGAAGTTTTATGTTCTTTTCACATCTTCAGTGACTACTCATAGTTCCTATTCTGCGAATCAGCCGATAGTGTTTGCCCATTGTGGTGTGCTGAGCAATGACCCCCTAAAGATGCCAACATCCTAATCCTTGGAATCCATGAATGTGCTGCCTTATAGGGCAAAAGGGACTTTGCAGATGTGATTAAGGATGCTGAGATGGGAGATGATTCTGGAGTATCCAGGCGGACCCAGTGTAATCACAACATCTTTACAAGAGGGAGGCAGAAACAGCAAGGCAGAGAAGGAGACATAATGCCAGAAGCATAGGTTGGAGTGAAGCAAGGCCATGGACCAAGGAGTGTGGGCAGACTCTAGAAGCTAGAAAAGACAAAGAATTGGTTTCTCCCCTAGAGCTGCCAGAAAGAACACAGAATAATTCCCCTTATTTCAAGACTTTTTATCTTTTAGCCTTACCTGTATTTTTCCCTATTGCATTTAAGAAGTACACTCACATGCATAGTGTGTGTGTATATAAACAGACAGATGTCAACAATAAATAGATACATAGACATGTATATTAGATCCTAAACAGTAACCTGTTGTTGGTTTTATATGATACAAATCTTATAATTTGATTTTTACTTTTGTTTATGGTATCTTTTTGTGGCACATATTTTTTTAATTTCTTGCTCAATATTTCCCCTTATGGTTTGTGTTTTTTTATGCCACACTTGGGATTTTTTTCCCCTATTCCAATGCCATAAAGTTATAGTCCATATTTTTTCATCTAGAAAATTTTATACTTTCCCACTTCAGATTTAAGTCATCAATTTGATACTCATTTTCATGTATAGTATTTTATAGGTCCTCTTTTTATGGAACCATCATCTGTCAGATGTTTAACCTATATAACTGTCTGATATTTATGCTCTATTTTCTGTTTTTTTCTTCTTTCCAAGTGATTTCCCCAAAATTATCCTCCAACTTTTATTGATTTTTAACATATTTTACAATCAGATTTTTAATGTTGATGATTTCATCATTTATTAATTACTCCTTTTAAGTATTACCCTGGTTTTATTTCATGACTGCAATATTTCATCTCATGTCTTCGACAATATTCATTGAAACTTTTGTTAGCCTTATTTCTTGCTCCCCACATTATCTTATTCTATTCTGAGTTCCCGATTCCTGTTTATTTTGGTCTCACTGTTTCATGTTGGATTTAGCTTAAATCCCTGATGATCCTTTTTTATCAGGGATTAAAGTGAGGCACCGCAAACACAGATAGGAAACTCTTTGATCATTGGTGGGGCTCATCCTGTGGTAAACATTATCACTGGCTGATTATGCCAGGACCAGGCCATTTTATTGGAACTCCTCCAACTCTGGTCTCCATCAGTCTTTATTGCTAGTTTACCTTTCTCTCAAGATAAGAATAGCCTATCTCTTGCTTCGTGTGTGTAGACCTGGATAGTAGCTTTATGATATCTGACTCGAGAAAGGGACCTGCTGTCAGGGCACTCTCAGAAACTCTGCATGGATTTTCACTTAACCTGCAAAGCACAGTATGATGTTTCACAATTCTCCTATCTTCTGCAGGTAAGGGGGTAATTTTTAGGGCCATTGAACACATTTGTCTTCAGTTACTTAACCACCTATAATCCCTAACCCTTCTAAGTATCTTAATTTATCAGAACAGAATAGGCTATACTGTGGTAACAAATAAACCCTGAAATATCAATGTTTTATCAAAATAAGTGTTTTGCACTTTTACATAATAACTGTTTTTCCTTTTACATAAAGTGTGATGAAGGTTATTCAAATCTTCAGAGGGCAATCCTCTAACTGAAGACTTAAGGAATCAGGTTGTGTCCAACTTATAGTTTCACTATCTAGAATATGTGACTTTTAAGCCCACCTTTAAAAAGGAAACAGAGAGCAGGAGGGTAGCCCAAGGTAATGTATGACTTTAGCCTAGAAGGGGCTTATGTTCCTTCTGCCCACATGCCACTGGCCAGATCTCAGTCAAATGGCTCCAATGTAATTGCAAACAAGAGAATCAAATACCTTCCAATGTATCATGGAAGAAGCAAAACCATGATAAATGTATAGATTTGTACCTAATCCAATTATTTCCATATAAATTGAATTGCTTCTTGCAGAACTTACAACTAAAGAAAAGCTTTCTACTTTTTTCCACTCTGCTAGGTGAATTGCTACTTCTGTCTTTGCTCTTCAGTTATCCAAATTTGTTGAATTTTCCCTTCAGCTGTTATATACTTTCCTATCATCTTTTTCCTTAAGAGTTTACGCCTTTTTAAAATTACTGTCATTTAAGCAGTGTTCTGGAATACAACAAACATAAATGTTTGTGCTCATTTTACCATGTTCAGCTGGAAACCTGAAAAGTTATGTGACACAAAGGTTTGCTAAAGCCACATAATGATTCAATATATAAACCAACATATTCCTAGAGAGCTAACTCTAGCCTACATATGGAGAAAGTACTAATTAGAAGTAATTAAAAACATATGAGTAAAGTCCTTAATTGTGACTGTATTTCCATCTCTATTAACTTTGTTCTAAATTATGTAATATTTGTTCATAGAACTTAATACTTCCAAAATATGCTCTACAGTTAAAAAGTAATTTTTTATAGCAATGAAATTGCAAGTAAGAAAGTACCTTATAAACTCTTAATAAAACAGTGGGTCATTTGAAATCATGTTATTCCAATTATTTAACAAAAACACTGCTATCCATATGGTAGCAGCTTACCCAAATTATAGCATAAAAACAAGGGAAAGATTGCTTGTAGAGCTTACAGATTCTAACTCAGGGAATGTCTGCAAGATCACATCAGGGAAATAATACCAAGGAACAAAATGTGAATGGAAAAATGAAGAGAAATGAACCAGAACTGAGACAGGCTTAAAAGAGAGTCTATTTGGGAAATCAAATAGAATGTATATTATTATTTTTAATGATTTTGACTCCAAACTGGTAGCATCAGTCTGCCATGAGTCAAACTAACAGAAACATCAGGAAAAACTATGAGGGAAAGGAGAAGGAAAATATGTATATACCAAGGTGTATGTAAAAGCCCTGTTTTTAGAAGCCAGACCAAAAAAAATTAGCATTGCCATTTACCGCAATATAGATATAGCAAAGATATTTAAATAAGCAGAGCTTTTAAAGTGTGGTCTGAAAGACAATTTTGAAATGTTAAAAACAATTTTAAACTACTGAGAAACAATATTAAGGATCACTGAGAAGTTTAACTGAAAGAGTATACAAGTTTCCTTTTCTCTATAACCTTCTTTCTTGGCCAAATTAACCTGAGGTAACTTATGCCTTATTTGGCAAAAACAATGTTTACCTCAGGTTAGTATGTACAACTAACTGGTGGGTGGGTAGGGAGGAGATACTGCTTGAGTTATATACCCTTTTTCTTTCACATTCTCAATAAACTAAAACTGCACTATTAAAATGCCTCTTAATTTCTTATCTTGATTTATACAATTTTAAACTTTTCAATGGGTAATAAACCTAACATCATGCACTAAAGCTAAAAAAACAGCAGTATGAAATTATGTTTTAAATATGCTGTTCAGCTGCTTCCGTGCAATAGAGAGATTGTTCTACAGATATAGAGATAAACACACAGATATACTGAGATATTAAATTCTTGACAAGAAATATCCTTGAGTGTGATGTTATATCAAAATGGAATGTTTTTAGGATTATGATCATTTTCTGTCACTAGAAAACATTATTCAACAGAGATTTAAAATGCAGTACAAGTCTCAAAATAAAACAGATTTTATCTTCTCCAAATTTCTTAGACAGAGTACTAAGAATGATATGTAGGTACACATTTGTGGATGCGTGTGTAACTGCTTAGAGATAAAAGCAATAGCAGCAATCATCTGAAGGTCTTTGCCACTACCTTCACTTTATACAGAAGAAAACTGAGGCCCAAAAAGGATAAGTGATTTCCTAATGGGCACACAGGAAAATTATTGAAAGGCCAAGATTAAATTTACAGCTTGGTACACACTTAAATTTATAAGACCCACCCCCCAGTTGCAATTCAAAAGAAAAAACCTATCTTAACTCGGGATTTCAAAAACTATGGCAGTTGCCTGACCACGAAATTCCTCTATCACTATGACCCCAAAAATATCAACAAGGAAAATAAACCACATATTACCCCTGCTTTCCCCATTACTGGAGACAGAACATGAACACACACACACACACACACACACACTCCCCTTCAAAGTATATGTAAGTAGAAAAAACCTAACGGATTACCCATTGTGTATGCAACCCAGTGGGTGTGGAAAGTAGAGAAGGAGAGAGTGTTAAGAGATTTCATGAAAAGAAAACACAGGACTAAAAGACTTAGATGAAGCACAGACAAAACCATTTCTAGAAGAAGTAATTTCATCAATAACTTCAAAATGTAGAATGCAGTTCAGTACAGATACAGAGAACAGCCTGGAAAGTATATGGTTATGGAAGCGGCTGTCATGGAGAAGCATTTCTTTGGGAGATAATCATATATTCAAAGAAAAGACATTCTATAAAAAAGACATCTGCACTAGAATGTATATAGCAGCACAATTCACAATTCACTATTGCAAAGATGTTAAAGCAACTAAGTGCCCATCAATACATGAGTGGATTAATAAAATGTGGTATATGTATACCATGGAGTTCTACTCAGCCACAGAAAACAATGGTGATCCAAAACCTCTTGTATCACCCTGGGTGGAGCTGGAGCCCATTCTACTAAGTGAAGTATTCCAAGAATGGAAAAACAAGCACCACATGTACTCACCATCAAATTGGTATTAACTGATCAACACATAAGTGCACATACAGTAATAACATTCATTGGGTGCCGGGCAGGTGGGAGGGAGGAGGAGGAGATGGGTATATTCACACCTAATCGGTGTGGTAAGCCCCGTCTGGGGGATGGACATGCTTGAAGCTCTGACTCGGGTGGGGCAAGGGCAATATATGTAACCTAAACACTGGTACCCCCGCTACATGCTGAAATAAAAACAAAAAACAAAGAATAGCTGGTAGACCTTAAAGACAAGGCAGTGAAGGGAAAGGAAAAAACAGAGGATGGAAATTAAGGATCCTGTAGAAACAAAGGTGAAACAAGACACCACCTTTTCCTTAGCATCACTACCAGCAGCAACATCCATAAACGAAACTTCACAAAAGAGAGCAGAACTGACAGAAGAGGATGCTTTTGAAATAGAAATGACATTTATGAAATGAATGGAAATTGACATAAAACAGACTATATCCATTCAAAACTGCAATAAAAAATCAGAAAATGTAAAATATTTTCTGCTAATAGAAAGTCTTCTCCATGTAACCAAGCATAAAGCTGAAAAAAAAAAAATTGTAACACAACACATTAAACTGCACTAAATATCCTCAAATAAACATTTGAAAATATGGGGAAAAGTACCTTGAATCAGAAATTCAAAGTTGAGGTCAGAATGGGTAAAAACCAGAAAGAAATAAAATGAGTTGATTGAACTCAGGAAGAAAAAGAAGAAAACATCATCCTAAAAAGAATTACGAATTACAAGATGCCTAAGAATGAACAGATTCAAATGACAACATAACAAATTCAGTAATAACACTGAATAAAAGTAGAAAAAAATGCCAAGTTAAATAAGGTGACATAAAGAAAAAAGTATGATAGTTCAGAGAAAACAGATGAAATAAAAAATACCCCAACATATGTGTGTGTGTGTGTGTGTATCTCCCTGATAAAGAGAATCAAAACACTTGATCAAAGTATTGTTCAAAAATATAATACCACCAAAAATTTCCAAGAAGAAAAGCAGACCCTAATTCATACATAGAAAGGACCTACCACATACTATGGAAATATGACCCAGAACAATCAACTCTAAGGCATATACTAACAAAATGATTAGATTTCAAAATTAAGGGAAAAAACAAGTTTTCAGGAAAAAAAAAGATGAAATAACTTAAAAATGCAAAAAATTGAAAAACTCACAACAGTCTTCTCAAAAACAGCATACAAATCAAGGCTGCAATGGAGTAGCATTTTTAAGAAAAGTAAAAAGAAAATGTGAACCAAGAATATTCTATCAAGCTAAACAGTTCTTCAAACAGTTTTGAATCTCCCAAACTCAGGAAATAATGTATATTGTTGTTAATACTTTCCTGAAGAATCTACTGGAAATTGACCTTCATTCAATCAAAAACAACTTGGAATATTTTGGCAAAATGACTAAAGAATTTCAAATATATAATTGTAGAGCTAAAATTACAATAAGGGTAGAGTCATGAATAGAAGAATAATATGTAAATATTACATGCTCTGACAAATTAGAATGAATTCACCTACAACATGGAAGTAGAATAGAGAGAAAACAGAAATAGTGATATAAAATTATAAGTAATAGGTGGGAATCATTTAAAACTGACAGAACAGATAATAATACATTAGGTTAGAAAAGGTGAGAAAGTTAAGGGAACTATAAATTGTGTTAAATACGAAAGTAACTTATAAAGTATAAATGTAAGCATTCCTAAATACCAAAAAAATAAATCCTTAAAAAGCAAAAAGTACACAGCAAATAAACCAGTAAATATCACATTATACACACTGTAATATAATATAAACTACAATATAAACTAATATGAAAGAATTGAGACCAAATATATTTATATCAATAAGTATCAATAAGGCTAATTCATTTGTTAAATGAAATTTAGTGTTAACATTGACTTAAAAAGCAAAATCAAGCTCCATGCTCATAATGAATACAAGAGACACAACTAAAATGCGGTAGTTCAAAAACGCTAAAAATAAAGAAATGGACAAAGACTTATCAGGCAAAATAAAAGAACTAGAATGTGTGTCATGCAATCCTAATATCAGACAAATTAAAATTCAAGACAAAAAGCATTACAAGAGATGAATAAGAGCACTTTAGAATGTTAAAGTTTACATTCCACAATGAAGAAATAGCAGTTTTGAGTATCTATGCACCAAACAAAACATAACCATGTGTAGAAAAATATAGAAGATGCAGGAGAAATGGTTAGAAACACACTAATATTAGGTGAATTTAACAACTATTTTAATTACAAGGCAGGTCTAGTGAACAAAAATATTAAAGATTATAAAAAACCTATAGAGCATAATCAATAAGGTACATACATAT
>NW_012148952.1:4181073-4183251 GCF_000956105.1 Propithecus coquereli
ATTCATTTAAAGCAGTAATCAGAGGAAAACTAACAGCCCCAAACACATATATTAGTAAAAATAAAAATAAATTAAATCTCCTAAATTTAAAAAGTTGAAAAAAGAAAACAATAAAAAAACAAAGAAAGCATAAAGAACTAAATAATAATGAAAAATACAGAAATTAATGATATAGAGAACATAAAAACAGAAAACCAAATTAATAAACCAAAATCTTGTTAAAAAATCAACAAAATAGGTAAACTACTAAATACTTTTAAAAAACAACTGGAGAGAAACAACACACACACACACACACACACACACATATATATAAAGAAGAAGAAATAGTATAGATTAAAACACAATAAATTATATACATCTATGCAAATAAATTTGAAAATTTAGAGGAAATGAGTCATCTCTCTAAGAATATAGTTGACCAAAACTTATCCCAGCATTAACAGTATAAAACTAACCTCAGCATGAATAGAGAGTGTCCAAAGAAATACCTCACCAAAAAAATGCATTAGGTCCAGATGATTACACAAAAACTTCTACGGAACATTTAGTAACTACATAGTCCTAATGCTATATAAATTGTTCAGGATAAATAAAGTGAAGAAAAACGGCCACATTCCTTTTATGATATAAGTGTAATTGTAGTATCTCAACCTGATAAAGAGACCAACAAGAAAAGGACACAGTGGGGAATATATTAGAAACGCAGAAATGGATCAGCATTAGAAAAGGTATTGATGTGATTCACCATATTAATGGTCGAAAGATAAAAATCATGTGATTATCTCCAAAGATGCTGAAAAAGACTTTGATAAAATTCAACATCCATTCTTAATACAAACTCTTGAAAAGAACAAAACAGGAATGGATGGATATTCCCTTACTATGATCAAACACACACACACACACACACACACAGACACACACACACACACTGTGACAGGGAGAATACTGTTCTCCTCCACCCCACAAAAGGTCTAATCCTCACAACCTGTGAACTTGTTACTTTAAATGGCAAAAGGTACTTTGAAAATGTGATTGAGGATTTTAAGACAGGGAGGTTATCCTGGATTATCCAGGTAGGCCCAATGTAATCACAGAGTTACTTTTAAGTGAAAGAGGGATTTAGGAGGAGGATCAGAATCAGAGTGAGATTTGAAGAAATTACACTGGTGGGCAAAGAATGCAACAGCTTGTGGCAGCTAGAAAAGGCAAAGAAACAGATTCTGCACTAGACCCTCCAGAATAAATGAAACCCTGAAAACAACCGGATTTTATTTCAGTGCAATCCATCTCAGACTTCTGACTTCTGAAACTATGTGATAATAAATGTGTTGTTTTGAGCCACTAAATTTGTGGTAATTTGTTAGAGCAGTGATAGGAAACTAATAAATACCTCAATCCTAAAACCAGAATTTTACTTAATGGGAAAACCCTGGAGGCATTTCCAATGATATGAGGGAAAGGTAAGAATGTTCACTATCTTCACTAATATTTAACATTTTCCTGGAGTCAATGTATTGAACTAGAGAAAACAATTAGCAGCATAAGAATTATTAAAAAAGAAAGAAAACTTCTCCATTCTTTAACATGACATTGTATTTGAAAATTACTAAAGACTAAATGATAAAAACTCAAATAATACAAGAATTGAGGACATTAGCATTTTATAAAATTAGCATGCATAAATCAATAGCATTTTCTAATAACCACTTAGAGAATAAAATGGGTGATAAAACCCCATCCACAATAGCAACAATAATATGAAATACTTAAAAAAACAATAAAAAGTGTTCAAGGTCCCTATAAAAAATTATACAACACTCCAACTAGGCCCCAAAATAGACTTGACACAAATGAATATATGTACCTTGTTTTTGGATAGGATATCTCAAAATCATCAAGATTTTAATTTTTTCCAAGTTTTTTTATAAATTTAGTGTAATCACAAAAAAAAAAAAAAATTCCAATAAGCCTGTTTACGGAGCTAGACAAGTTGATCCCAAATTTTGTAAAGAAAAATTAGCTGACAAGAATAGGTAGGAAATGCAGATAAAGAACAGCTATGAGGAGGGACTAGCCCTATCAAATATTAAAATACACTGGTGAGACCTCTCTAATTACAATAGTGTGAAACTCATAAATAGTGGTGCAAATGGAATAAAAGTACAATAAAGA